>NC_138772.1:545834744-545904744 GCF_965119305.1 Pelophylax lessonae
GGACTGCGGAAAAGGTGTGAAAACCCCCCCTCCCCCCCATCCCGCGGGGATGTTGCCCTTGAGCATACCCCCTGACTGTCCTTATATTGCAACCAAATCCCCCTCTCCCTTATTACACCTCAATTGCCCCTCTCCCTGGTCTGAGGTATAAACCTCTACAAAAAAATTAAAAATACACTATAGGTGAAATGTATTCAAAATTGTGCAGAGTAAAACAGCATGTACATTTGTTCGGCACAGGTGGGAACAGATGTTATTAGGCTATTTTCTCTCCGGGTCGAATGTTATTAATTCACAAAGAATAGAGTGATTTAGGAAAATACCGCATTATGGCCACTAGATGGAGTAGACGCTTGTAAGAAGTAAGTATTTATTTTCTATGATCGTCAGCTCCATCTAGTGGCCATAATGCGGTATTTTCCTTTTTTTCTCAGAGAATAGGTGCAAGAACTCCTCCCTTCTGAGTAACCCCTTGTCTCACCCCCCCCCCCCCACCTATGAGCACTGTTTCTTGTCTCACCCTCCCACCCACGAGCACTGTTTCCTGTCTCAGCCCCCCCTACGAGCACTGTTTCTTGTCTCAGCCCCCCCCTACGAGCACTGTTTCTTGTCTCAGCCCCCCCCTATGAGCACTGTTCCTTGTCTCACCCCCCCCACCTACAAGCACTGTTTCTTGTCTCACCCCCCCACCTACGAGCACTGTTTCTTGTCTCACCCCCCCCCCCACCTACAAGCACTGTTCCTTGTCTCACCTCCTCCCCTCCCCCCCCACCTACGAGCACTGTTCCTTGTCTCACCCCCTCCCCCCCCACCTACGAGCACTGTTCCTTGTCTCACCCCCCCACTTACTTACGGGCACTGTTTCTTGTCTCACCCCCCCCCCCCACCACCTACGAGCACTGTTTCTTGTCTCAGCCCCCCCTATGAGCACTGTTCCTTGTCTCACCCCCCCACCTACAAGCACTGTTCCTTGTCTCACCCCCCCACCTACAAGCACTGTTCCTTGTCTCACCCCCCCCACCTACGAGCACTGTTCCTTGTCTCACCCCCCCACCTACAAGCACTGTTCCTTGTCTCACCCCCCCCCCACCTACGAGCACTGTTTCTTGTCTCACCCCCCACCTACAAGCACTGTCTCTTTTCTCACCCCCCCACCTATGAGCACTGTTCCTTGTCTCACCCCCCACCTACGAGCACTGTTCCTTGTCTCACCCCCCCCCACCTACGAGCACTGTTTCTTGTCTCACCCCCCACCTACAAGCACTGTCTCTTTTCTCACCCCCCCACCTATGAGCACTGTTCCTTGTCTCACCCCCCCCACCTACGAGCACTGTTCCTTGTCTCACCCCCCCACCTATGAGCACTGTTCCTTGTCTCAACCCCCACCTATGAGCACTGTTCCTTGTCTCACCCCCCCACCTACGAGCACTGTTCCTTGTCTCACCCCCCCCCCCCACCTATGAGCACTGTTCCTTGTCTCACCCCCCCACCTACGAGCACTGTTCCTTGTCTCACCCCCCCCCCCCACCTACGAGCACTGTTCCTTGTCTCACCCCCCCCCCCCCCCACCTACGAGCACTGTTCCTTGTCTCACCCCCCCCCCCACCTACGAGCACTGTTCCTTGACTCACCCAGTCACTTATGAGCACTGTTCCTTGTCTCACTCCCCCACCTACGAGCACTGTTCCTTGTTCCCCCCTCCCAATACCCCCCCTTTTAACCTCTTAACGACTGCCTGCCACAGTTTTACTGCGGCAGTTCGGCTCTGTCCCATGAAACTACGTATCTGTAGGTTGCTTTGCGGGACTGCTAGCGTGGGGGGGGCGCCCATTCACCACTGAGGAAGCCGATTAGCAGATCTGGGAAGACAGAACGGCGGTCTGCCATTGTAAACACAGCAGACCACTGTTCTCTCAGTTATAAACACAGGGATCCTCTTATTTAGGAACGCAGGTCTCTGTGTTCATGCAGCAAGCCCATCCCCCACACAGTTAGAAAGCACCCCCTAGGGACACATTTAAATCTTTGATCTCCCCTGATGTTAACCCCTTTCCTGCCAGTGTGATTATTACAGTAACAGTGCATATTTTTAGCACTGATTACTGTAGTAATGTCACCGGTGCTCTCAAAAATGTCAGCCAGGTGTCCAATCTGTCCGCCGCAATGTCGCAATCTCGCTAAAAATCGCAGATCGCCGCCATTACTAGTAAAAAAAATAAATCAAAATGACATAATTCTTTCCCCTAGTTTGTAGACGTGATAAATTTTGCGCAAACCATTTAAAATACACTAAGGGCTCTTTCACACGGTCCGCCTCCGTAGGCGGATCTGTGTTGCTCAGCGGGGATCGATCCGCCGATCCCCGCTGAGCCGGCGGATGACAGCTCTGTCTCCGCTTGCAGAGCGGAGAGGGAGGTGTCACAGCCCCTGCTGCTCTCTATGGGGGATCGGATGAGAGCGGACCGCCTGTCCGCTCTCATCCGATCCAATCCGATCCCTGAACGGATGGAAAAATAGGGTTTCCATCCGTCCGGATTTCACGGACAGGATCGGATGCGGATGGCAGCGGGTGTCAGTGGAGGTGTCTCCGCTGACATCCACTGCCCTGTAGAGCTTGGGTTGGGGTACTGTGGAGGAAGAATGGTTGGGGTACAGTAGAAGAATGTAGTTGGGTTCTGGGGTACTGGGTACTGATTAGACAACACAGGGGGAAAACATTGTGGGGGCACACAGTGCCAGAACTGGGAAGGATACTTTATGGGTGCACATGGAATACAGGCATGGGTGTACTAGAATTAAGGACAAGTATTTAGCATTGGTTCAGAAATGACTGTGGAGGGGAAGAAATGAAAGGATGCGCACACAGCCAAACATTGGGGAACACATTACAAGTTGCACACACTGGAGGCGGAACAAGATTTAGTTTTGCTGGACTCAGAAGTGTGAGATAGAAGGGAATGTATTTCAAGCTGCACACACAGGGAAGAAGACACAGCAGAGAGCTGGTGACGGATCATTGGGTATGTCAACTGGGGAATTATTATATAGGTTGCACATTGAGGGGATAGAGGGCAAAACATTGGAAACTACACAATGGCCGTGTCATGGGGAGTATATTTCATGCTGCACACAGTGGCGGTGTAGAGGGGAGGATTTTGCTGGTTGCACACAGTAGTGGTTTAGAGGGGAGTATAATTCTGGTTACACACAGTAGTGGTGTAGAGGGGAGTATATTTCTGGTTGCACACAGTGGTAGTGTAGAGGGGAGTATATTTCTGGTTACACACAGTGGCGATGTAGAGGGGAGTATAATTCTGGTTACACACAGTGGCGATGTAGAGGGGAGTATAATTCTGGTTACACACAGTAGCGGTGTAGAGGGGAGTATATTTTTGGTTGCACACAGTAGCGGTGTAGAGGGGAGTATATTTTTGGTTGCACACAGTAGCGGTGTAGAGGGGAGTATATTTTTGGTTGCACACAGTAGCGGTGTAGAGGGGAGTATATTTCTGGTTGCACACAGTGGTAGTGTAGAGGGGAGTATAATTCTGGTTGCACACAGTAGCGGTGTAGAGGGGAGTATATTTTTGGTTGCACACTGTAGCGGTGTAGAGGGGGAGTATATTTCTGGTTGCACACAGTAGCAGTGTAGAGGGGAGTATAATTCTGGTTACACACAGTAGCGTTGTAGAGGGGAGTATATTTTTGGTTGCACACAGTGTCTGTGTAGTGGGGAGTATATTTCTGGTTACACGCAGTGTCTGTGTAGAGGGGAGTATATTTCTGGTTGCACACAGTAGCAGTGTAGAGGGGAGTATAATTCTGGTTACACACAGTAGCGGTGTAGAGGGGAGTATATTTTTGGTTGCACACAGTAGTGGTGTAGAGGGGAGTATATTTTTGGTTGCACACAGTAGCGGTGTAGAGGGGAGTATATTTCTGGTTGCACACAGTGTCTGTGTAGAGGGGGAGTATATTTCTGGTTGCACACAGTGGCAGTGTAAAGGGGAGTATATTTCTGGTTGCACACAGTAGCGATGTAGAGGGGAGTATATTTCTGGTTGCACACAGTGTTGATGTAGAGGGGAGTATATTTCTGGTTGCACACAGTGTTGATGTAGAGGGGAGTATATTTCTGGTTGCACACAGTAGCGATGTAGAGGGGAGTATATTTCTGGTTGCACACAGTAGCGATGTAGAGGGGAGTATATTTCTGGTTGCACACAGTGTTGATGTAGAGGGGAGTATATTTCTGGTTGCACACAGTGTTGATGTAGAGGGGAGTATATTTTTGGTTGCACACAGTAGTGGTTTAGAGGGGAGTATATTTCTGGTTGCACACAGTGGCGGTGGGGAGGGGAGTATATTTCTGGTTGCGCACAGTGGCGGTGGGGAGGGGAGTATATTTCTGGTTGCGCACAGTGGCGGTGGGGAGGGGAGTATATTTCTGGTTGCACACAGTGGCAGGGTAAAGGGGAAACAATTTTAGGTTCTACGTGGTGGCAAAATATATTCTTGGGTGCAAACTATTATAATGCATTGGGGAACATATTGAAGGTTGCACAAAATTGCAGCATGGGTATATTGCATGTTGCACACATTGGTAATTTGGCAAGGAGTGTATTGTGTGTCACACACAGTGGCAGTTTCATGGGGAATATTTTGTAGGTTGCACACAGTGGTATTTTATCGGGGAGTATTATTGTGTGTTGCGCACAGTGGCAGTTTCATGGGGAGTATATTGTAGGTCGCACACTGTGGTAGTTTATCAGGGAGTGTTTTGTGTGTGGCACACAGTTTTCATTCAGCAGGGAGCACATTGCAGGTTGCACCCAGTAGTAGTGGGGGGGGGGGGGGGGGAGGAGGTGCAGGGTTGGGTCAGGCTGAGGAATGTCTCAGTTCTGGGTGGAGCTTCTCCTCCCCTCCTCTTCCTTACTTCCCAGAAAGAGAGAGCCAGGAAGAGACGACCCGCAGGAAGAGAACCTGCCAAGGTAAGAGACCTCCGCTGGGCTGTGTGGGGGCCCCGGGCTCTCAGGGGCCCCTGATAGGAGAGTTACTGCTGGACTTCCAGGCGAAACAGGGGAAACACTGAAACTTCCACTGATACTTTGTAACTCTTCCCACAACTGACTGCCTGCTCCCTGCACTTTACACAACTGACACTGCGCTGTACAGGGGCCCCACAACTGACACTGCGCTGTACAGGGGCCCCTACAACTGACACTGCACTGTACAGGGTCCCCAACAACTGACACTGCCCTGTACAGGGGACCCTACAACTGACACTGCCCTGTACAGGGGCCCCTACAACTGACACTGCCCTGTACAGGGGCCCCTACAACTGACACTGCCCTGTACAGGGGCCCCTACAACTGACACTGCCCTGTACAGGGGCCCCTACAACTGACACTGCCCTGTACAGGGGCCCCCACAACTGACACTGCCCTGTACAGGGGCCCCCACAACTGACACTGCCCTGTACAGGGGCCCCCACAACTGACACTGCCCTGTACAGGGGCCCCACAACTGACACTGCCCTGTACAGGGGCCCCCACAACTGACACTGCGCTGTACAGGTGCCCCACAACTGACACTGCGCTGTACAGGGGCCCCTACAACTGACACTGCGCTGTACAGGGCCCCTACAAACTGACACGCGCTGTACAGGGGGGCCCCCCCAACTGACACTGCGCTGTACAGGGGGGGCCCCCCAACTGACACTGTGCTGTACAGGGGGGGCCCCCCAACTGACACTGCGCTGTACAGGGGGGCCCCCCAACTGACACTGCGCTCTACAGTTGAGGGGCCCAGATCTGACACTGTGCTCTACGGGGGGGGGGGGGGGCACAACTGACACTGTACTCTACAGGGGGGCCCCAGATCTGACACATTACCCAGTCCGTACAGTATAGATCCTAACACATTACCCAGTCCATACCAGTATAGATATCTAGCATGATATTTTTCCCCATTGAGATCTGATGTGTTCCTTTATTTTGTTGATGAGTGGATTTCTCTGTATATTACATCACAGAGCCGGGATCTCTATTCCTGTACAGATAATATTTCTCCTCTGTAGTGATAATGACCTGAGGCCGCTCTCTATATTACACTGCAGAGTCAGCGTTGCTCTCATGGTACGGATACAATGTATACATTATGTGCTGATCTTTATGAGAAGGGTGGGAATTGTTTTATAATAATATTTATCCTGTGATTCCTCTCCATATATTACACTGCAGAGTCAGTATTGTTATTATTGTATGGATATTATTACATTGTATTATGGGATGGGAGGGAACTCTGTGAATAATAAGAATAGTTCTCCTGTGATCTCTCCATGTATAATACATTGCAGGGTGAGGATTTGTATTCATGTGTTATTATATACCGATCTCTGTAATGAAATTGTTTATCGGAGGTTGAGCCCCATAGATTACACTGCAGGATCAGAATTTATATTGTATGGATACATTTATATATTATACACCAGTGGTCTCCAAACTACGGCCCAGGGGCTGGATGTGGCCCTTTGCTTGCCTTTATCTGGCTCTTGGGGCAGTATTCCTCCAATGATGATGATGATGATGACCAATGGCGAGGCGCTCTTTCTCCCACTGGCACCAATGGCGAGGCGCTCTTCCTCCCACTGGCACCAATGGCGAGGCGCTCTTCCTCCCACTGGCACCAATGACGAGGCGCTCTTCCTCCCACTGACACC
The DNA here is from genome assembly GCF_965119305.1 of Pelophylax lessonae. Taxonomy (NCBI): domain Eukaryota; kingdom Metazoa; phylum Chordata; class Amphibia; order Anura; family Ranidae; genus Pelophylax; species Pelophylax lessonae. The sequence continues at coordinate 545,841,466 of NC_138772.1, forward strand.
AATGGCGAGGCACTCTTCCTCCCACTGGCACCAATGGCGAGGCACTCTTCCTCCCACTGACACCAATGGCGAGGCGCATTTTCTCCCACTGGCACCAATGGCGAGGCACTCTTCCTCCCACTGACACCAATGGCGAGGCGCTCTTCCTCCCACTGGCACCAATGGCGAGGCGCCCTTCCTCCCACTGGCTCCAGTGACGGGGCACCCTTCCTCCCACTGGCCCCAGTGACGGGGCACCCTTCCTCCCACTGGCGCCAGTGACGGGGCGCCCCTTCCTCCCACTGGCGCCAGTGACGGGGCGCCCCTTCCTCCCACTGGCGCCAGTGACGGGGCGCCCCTTCCTCCCACTGGCGCCAGTGACGGGGCGCCCCTTCCTCCCACTGGCGCCAGTGACGGGGCGCCCCTTCCTCCCACTGGCGCCAGTGACGGGGCACCCTTCCGCCCACTGGCGCCAGTGACGGGGCGCCCCTTCCTCCCACTGGCGCCAGTGACGGGGCGCCCCTTCCTCCCACTGGCGCCAGTGACGGGGCGCCCCTTCCTCCCACTGGCGCCAGTGACGGGGCGCCCTTCCTCCAACTGACACGGACGATGTGGCATTTTCTACTCCCGCTGGGCACAGTCCAGTCCCCTCAATGTCTGAAGGACAGTAAACTGGCCCTATTGTTTAGAAAGTTTCCTCTAAATCTGAGAGGGGCAAAAACGCTGTTTTTCTTTTCTTTTCCTTGCATGTGATTGGGTATTCTTTGTAAAGTGAAGCTTCCCCTCATTTACTAAGCTCTGGTGCACAGTGTATTTCCCTTAGTAAATCATCCCTAATGTATAGATGTTATACACAGATCTCAGTGAGATGGGGATCTCTGTACAGTGACAATGGCTCCTCTGGGGGCCACATACACTGCAGGGCCCGGATTTATTCTCATACAAATATCGCACATCACCCTCTATAAGATGCGGAGGGGTAATCCCTACATAGGGATGGCGGCTCCTCCTATGTGGTCACACAGCATAGTGCTGTATACAGGTGGTGTATATTGAATAGTGAGATGGGGCGGAGTCTCGGTACACTATATGCCGTTTTGCACGCGGCGTATTCTATTCTGAGTGATTCCAGGTTTGCCGGGAGCGAAGTCTCCCCATGATGATTCACCAGTTCTGATACTACGGCGCGTCCTAAATCATAACCCGCGTTCTCTCTGTGTTTGTGAGTTGCAGCACCGGGGTTTTCTGTTCAGTGCTGAACAGGGACACGGTACAGAGATGTTTGAGCTCCTATGTGTTTTCAGGTGTGTGATAATCTGTACAGCACTGCGGTATATGTCAGAGCTACATAAAAGTATAATAATAATAGTGTGTGACTGTGGGGGGACATTAGAGTGTAAGCTCCTCTGGTACAGAGACTGATGTGATTGGCTCAGTGTTCTCTGTACAGCACTGCGGTATATGTCAGAGCTATATAAATGTATAATAATAATAGTGTGTGACTTGGGGGGGGGGGGGGCATTCGAGTGTAAGTTCCTTTGGTACAGAGACTGATGTGACTGCCTCAGTGTTCTCTGTACAGCACTGCAGTATATGTCAGAGATATACAAATACATATTATTAGTGTGTGACTGTGGGGTAAACATTAGAGTGTAAGCTCCTCTGGTACAGGGACTGATGTGACTGCCTCAGTGTTCTCAGTGTATTGCTTTATACATCCTCTCAGATGCTGCCCTGGAAGACGATTAGAGAAAACAGAGTTGGGTACCTGGTAACTCTTTCTAAGAAGTCTTCCAGGGCAGCAATCGTTCCAACCCCAAACAATACAAAGGATTTTTGCGGATTCATAAGCTTACTGGGTAGGGTTCCTTCGGTGCTCTACTAATACAGAGGCACGCAGGTATGGCTGATATTTTTATAATGGTGGACTATTGTGTTACCTGTTTTAGGTAGGAGGAGCCTATCTCTCAGATGCTGCCCTGGAAGACTTCTTAGAAAGGGAGTTACCGGGTACCTAACTGTTTTTCAACTTATTAGCGTCTTGCAACCAGGGGCTGACTGGCAACTTTCGGCCCAGGGGGCAAGTACAAACCAGAGGCCCATGGTGCAGCGACTCGGCCCCCCTCTCACTCTCCCTCTTCTTGGCCTTCTCCTGACCCCCATTCCAGGCTAAAGCTCCGCACCAGGTACTTAATCTGGGTTCCCGACCTGGCCAGCAGGGGGCAGTTGAGGGGAGCTGGGACAACTTGATCAGGGCTGCTTGGGGGAGGAGAGTCTCCATTGGGGCATGGAACCGGCCTCTGCTCAGACACAGTTTACACCATCTTGGGGGAGGCCTGTGCTCTGTCCTTGTCTTCATCCTGCACTCAGGTTAGCGGTGGGGACTTTTTACTTCTCTTAACCAGGAATCCTTTAGGCATGTCTGTGGCAGAAGCAGTGCAGCCTTTTTACGGGGCATCAGAGCACCCCGGGGGGGGCAATTGCCCCCCTGCCCCCCTGCCCCCCGGCCCAGTCCTCCCCTACTTGCATCTGTTTTTGTGTGAACAGATATTGAATCTTCATTGGGTGCGATTGAAAGAAAAATTCCTCCCTGGTCAGGGTCTGAAGCTTCTGGCCTTTTGCCCACAGGACTGCTGTTTTACCTCCTGTCAGTCATATTTATGGTGGGCTGGAATGGCAATCTAATTACGAGAGAGCGTGCAATCCTATACCAGTAAAAATATGACCCTTCCCCCTGACACGTGCACCCAGCCAGTAAACAGGTTTACAGGGTTGGTTATAGGCCGGGGACCTCCAGACCCTCTTTGTGGTTTCCTCCAGCTGGTGTTCTACTATGGAGGAATGAGTTTACTGAGATAAATCTGCTTATTTCCAGGAAAGATGGAAATCTTCAACAGTGAAAGCGTTAATGGCGTCTTCCTCTCCCTTCTGTAGTACAATGGACGGCATGGCAGGTTTTCAGGATATCCCCAACACACACTGCAAAATATCTCAACTTTCATATGAGGGGTTGGTCTGACATTGATATTGTCATGTGTTTACTATGTCAGGTCAAAGCTGGAGCCTAAGAAGTTCCTAGCAGTATTGAGACTCTGAGTAGAGATATGAGGAGTGATTTCCTCAACCTGATCTTATAGGGAAATGAGCTTCAAAGAAAGTTCTTTAAATCTGGGAATGCATGGTGGTAGCATGGCTTTGTTTTCATCACCTCCCCCGGGATTACACGGCTTTGTTTTCTTCATCTTCTCTATAATCGCATGGCTTTGTTGATAAACAATGTGGTGAAAACATAAAATATTGCTTTTTGGTTTGTTTGACTTTTTTCCCCCAATAAGAAAAGAAACAAAGTAACATTAGGAAAGAGTACACAAGAATCTGCCTGTTTTATGTATATTTTTTGTTCTTGTTTTATGTAAAACAAATCCAATACACGAAAAAAAAAAAAAAAAGGAAACCTAAAGATACGTATACACATCAGTCTCTGTACCAGAGGAGCTTACACTCTAATGTCCCCCCACAGTCACATCAGTCTCTGTACCAGAGGAGCTTACACTCTAATGTCCCCCCACAGTCACATCAGTCTCTGTACCAGAGGAGCTTACACTCTAATGCCCCCCCACAGTCACATCAGTCTCTGTACCAGAGGAGCTTACACTCTAATGCCCCCCCACAGTCACATCAGTCTCTGTACCAGAGGAGCTTACACTCTAATGTCCCCTCCACAGTCACATCAGTCTCTGTACCAGAGGAGCTTACACTCTAATGTCCCCTCCACAGTCACATCAGTCTCTGTACCAGAGGAGCTTACACTCTAATGTCCCCCCACAGTCACACATTATTATTATATTCTATATTTTTATAACTCTGATTTATACCGCAGTGCTGTACAGAGAACACTGAGCCAATCACATCAGTTTCTGCACCAGAGGAGCTTACACTCTAATGTCACCCCACAGTCACACACTATTATTATTATACATTTATATAGCTCTGACATATACCGTGGTGCTGTACAGAGAACACTGAGCCAATCACATCAGTTTCTGCACCAGAGGAGCTTACACTCTAATGGCGCTTTTCCACTGCATGGAACCGAACGGTTCGGCTCGCTTTTGTGCTTTTCCACTGCTGGTACCGCATGGTACGGTGTAGGAACGGTTTGGTACGGCGGCGCTTTTCCACTGCATGGAACCGAACGGTACGGCTCTCAAAAACAGTACCACCTCGATTGTGGTTCCAAGAGGTACCATACCTGGTACCATATCCCACAATCCTTTTCATGCAGTCACTACTAGCCACTGATTGGTCAGAGAATCACACCCACCCCGTTGTTATCCCACCCACTTAACTTTAGTACTACTTTAGTGGAAAAGCAAACCATACTGTACCGTACTGAACCGTTCCAACACCGTACCATACGGTACCAGCAGTGGAAAAGCAAACCGGGCCGAGTAGAGCCGAGCCGGTACTTGCAGTGACACCGTATTATTATACATATATTTTATATAGCTCTGACATATACTGCAGTGCTGTATACTGAGAAAGTCACATCAGTCTCTGTACCAGGGGAGCTTACACTCTGTCCCCCCCCCCCCGTCCCCCCCCCCCCCCAATCACACTATTCTTATTATTATACATTTATATAGCTCTGACATATACCGCAGTGCTGTACAGAGATCACTGAGCCAGTCACATCAGTCTCTGTACCAGAGGAGCTTGCACTCTAATGTCTCCCCACAATCACACGCTATTATTATTATTATTATTATTATTATTATTATTATACATTTATATAGCTCTAACATATACCTTAGTGCTGTACAGAGAACACTGAGCCAGAGAACACGGAGCCAGTCACATCAGTCTCTGTACCAGAGGAGCTTACACTCTAATGTCCCCCCCCCCCCCACACTCACACTATTTCTATTATTATTTATATAGCTCTGACATATACCGCAGTGCTGTACAGAGAACACATAGAAACAAGTATCTTGTTCAGTGATATAACCCAGTAAATCCGCTCTATTTTGCCTACTCTGTTGACTCGGAAGCAAATCGCTGAAAAGGTGGAAATTTAGGTGAAGTGAAAACTGTCAGTTCTGCTCATCCCCCCCCCCCCCCCTATTCCTGTCTATAGGGATCAGTAAGACGCTCGCTCTATATTTTGCCTCGGTTGCGCTCCTGTGTTTCCTCCACGTCCTAAAACTTTGACACGGTAAGTTGGAATTTCGGAGGACGATGGTGAAACAGAATCTGATGAATAGTAACAATGTTTCCAGCGCTATAAATCCTCTACAAACTGAACTTCTTTACAGAATGGAGGATACTACATGGAGTGGAAGGGCTGTCAGGGTGCCAGATAACATCTGAACAATGTTTCCATGTACGGCCAATACACAATGTATCCTCTTCTATCATCCATTATCTCAATGTAGTAAAATAAATGAGTTAGAAGATCCTTCGTCCAATGGAAAATAGAAAGGGGCTTCCTGATTGGATACAAAGTGAATGGATTCTGTAACACTGGGCGTACGCTAGTAGAAACTCAAACAAAAATTCGTAGGAAAGTTCTGATTGTCGTTTAAAAGTATTTAAAGGTTTATTTGCTTTGAGAATTCGATTTTGGAATGAATGGACTTTATTGAATGAAAGTCACACACACTGTTAGAAATTCGTACATTCGAGGAAAAAAAATTTCCATCCTGAGTCTTCAACTTTTCTCGCCACTGCGGTCAGAAACAAACGTCGATCTGACCCCACTAATGATTAGAAAAATGAGCGAGTGTTCATACAATGGAAGATGTCAAATGAAATTCTACTAGTGCACACGTGTCAAACACAAGGCCCGTGGGCCGGATCTTGCCCGACAGGCCTTTTATGTGGCCCTCGCACTCAGTACCGGGATAGGTTAGTCTAGCGCCCTGGGCAAGGATGTGGAACTGCACCCCCTCCCCCACTGTTAGGCCCCTTTCACACTTGTGCGACTTGTCCTGCGATTTGGGACTGCAAAGTTGCACTCCACGATTTCCCATGAGTACCGTTCATATCCATGCGACTTCAAGTCGCAGCAACTTCAAAGTAGTTCCTGCACTACTTTGGGCCGATTTTAATGTGTTTTGAGGTCCATAGACCTAGGCTCTGCTTCAAGTCCAGTCAAAATCGCGGCAAAAAAATTGTGGCAAAATCGCGGTAAAATTACGCGACTTTTAGGTCGCATAGGTGTGAAAGGGGCCTTAATGCATGCCGTAGAATGAGTTTTACTGCCCTGAGTCCATTCTTTGACCCCCTGACTCTGCTGTGTCAAGGGCAGCTGCCCCTTGCCCTGGCTCTGCTTGCACTTCTCCTGCAGCTGCAGCACCCCCCCCTTATCTCCGCCCCCACCTTGTCTCAGCATTCGACAGCAGTAAGAGTAGAACTACTCCACCAGGTCTTGCGCTCCTGTGCAGCCGCAGCACCCCCTCATCTCTGTCTCCCCTGGTCTCCGCATTCAGCAAACTCTGGCAGTTGACTCCAGCCCTCCTCTGGTACGCCTCCAGACCATGCATTTTCTGCTTCCCAGCTTCTTCCTTGCAGCAGTCCAAAGTAGGGGGATGGATGGAGGATGGGGGGACTCTTGACTTCTGATGGTGGCGTTGCTCTGGACATCTAGTCTTAGAGATAGAACAGGCCCTTTTGGGGGCTCCCATAATGCTGATGCGGCTCAAGATTAAACTGATGTGAGGGGGGTTGGGGTGCTCTGGCCATTTAGTCTTAGAGATAGAACAGGCCCTTTGAGGGCACCCATAATGCTGATGCGGCTCAAGATTAAATTGATGTGAGGGGGGTTGGGGTGCTCTGGACATCTAGTTTTAGAGATAGAAGAGGGCCCTTTTGAGGGCATCCATAATGCTGATGCAGCTCAAGATTAAACCGATGTGAGGGGGTGGGGGGTACTCTGGACATCTAGTCTTAGAGATAGAACAGGCCCCTTGAGGGCATCTATAATGCTGATGCAGCTCTAGATTAAATTGATGTGAGGGGGGTTTGGGTGCTCTGGACATCTAGTCTTAGAAATACAACCAGTTCTTTGAGGGCAACCATAATCCTAATGTGGCCTACAATGAAACCGAGTCTGACACCCCTGTACTAGTGTAGACCCAGCTTAGGGGAGTCCTCCTATTACACAGTTTTGGTAAATGTAAAGGAGATAGACTGTACAACCCCATTGTGTGTGTCCATTTTAAAGGAAATTGTACATTCAAATTGTAATCTGGGTATCAAACCTTTGACTTGACATTGCCTGTCCTTTAGAACACTTCTGATGTTTTTGGATAGGATTCTGTTTCTATGCCGGGAGAGTGTTGGATAGCCGGTCGGAGGGTGGACTGGAGACCTAACCCCTTCCATCCATACTTGAGTCTGAGCCAATTCAGATAATTTGGGAGCTTTTTTTGGCGTATGTGTGTTTTCTGGATATTTCCAGTCTTGGGCGTTTTTGGTTTTAGCCAATGGAAAGCTAGTTACTAGGAGGACAAGAGGCAAGAAAATTTGCCAAAATGTTTTTAGGCGTTCCCATTGAAGTCTGTTGGGGCCAAAATTACGTTGCAGGGTGGACTGGAGATCTAACCCCTTCCATCCATACTTGGGTCTGAGCAAATTTAGATGATTTGGGATCTTTTTTGGCATATGCGTGTTTTCTGGGTATTTCCAGTCTTGGGCATGTTGGTTTTAGCCAATGGAAAGCTAGTTACTAGGAGGACAAGAGGCAAGAAAACTTGCCAAAATGTTTTTAGGCGTTCCCATTGAAGTCTGTTGGGGCCAAAATTACGTTGCAGGGTGGACTGGAGACCTAACCCCTTCCATCTATACTTAGGTTTGAGCGAATTCAGATAATTTGGGAGTTTTTTTTTTTTTTGCGTATGTGTGTTTTCTGGGTATTCCCAGTCTTGGGCGTTTTTTGGTTTTAGCCAGTGGAAAGCTAGCTACAAGAGGCAAGAAAACCTGCCAAAATGTTTTCAGACGTTCCCATTGAAGTCTATAGGGGCTGAAAAAATTACGTGACTGCTCAAAAGAAGCTCACGAGCTTCAAGTGACCAGTGGTTGAGGTAGGAGCGGGCATCACTGGATATAAGGGGGATCTTAATGGTGAGTGTTTTGGGAAATGCATTTCAAACTTCTCAAATGGTGTAAATGGGGTCTTAAGTGGGGTGCACACTATAAGAAAATCGGGCAAACGTTCGTCCAATTTTCCACGTTGTTTCACAGCAAATCGGAACCGATGAACAAAAATTCGTACAAAAAAAATTTGTACAAAAATTCTTTGGACGAAATGTTTGCCCGATTTTTCTTAGTGTGTACGAGCCTTTATGCTGGCCATACACTAACCGCAAAATCGTTCGAAAATCTGTCATTTGGTCCGTTCGTTCGTTTTTCGTCCAGTTAATGGGCACAAATTTTGAAAATCGTTTTTTAACTTTTCAAAGCTGAAAAATCGAAGGAACAATTTGGAAAATTCTGCCGAACGAACGATAAATCGAAAGGTTAATGTGTTTATCCCCCAAACTGTTTGCACTAGGCATATGTGACAAAATGAACCAAAAACTGATTTAATTTATGTCCATTGAACGATTTATCATTCAAAATTTGGTCATTACATGATGGCACGATTGTCTGCTCTCACGGCCGAGTGTTCATTTTTTTTCGAAAAGGAGTTTCAACGATTTTTCGGCTAGTGTATGGCCAGCTTTAAGACTGCATGTGCGTGTGTGTATATTTTATCATCTGTTCATTACTACTTTTGTTTTTGTTTTTCTATTTTTCTCAGCCGTAGTTATTTTTCGTAATTTCTTTCCATATTGGTATTTTTTCTAAGTTAAAAATGGTGACAATGTAGTCCTTATTATGGCCGGATGAGAAGTACAACCCCCACCTCCATAGACAACACTCTCACATTATCTGTAATAAGTGGATTACATGCCCTGGGATGGGAAGGGGTTAAGGCGAGGACCTGTGTGACTTGTTTTTTTGGGTGCTGCTCAGGTCATTTATTCTGAGTGACAGGGACACAGGGAGGAGAATGCGCTGGGGTTTAATGACCAGTTCCCAGGCTGAGAGCAGCAATTCCCAGCATATGATGGGAGGGACAGGAGAAGTTTTGTCTCAGCTACTGACAGATGTCCCATTTCTGCTCTTCTACAGGGTGACAGCTGCCAGTCGTCATGTCTGACCCAGACTTCCTACCCAGCAAGCACACTATTATTATAATATAGAGGAGAACACTATTATTATTATACTTTTGTATGGCTCTGACATATACCCTAGTGCCGTATAGAGCACACTGAGCCAGTCACACACTATTATTATTATTATTATTATTATTATTATACATTTATATAGCTCTGACATATACCGCAGTGCTGTACAGAGATCACTGAGCCAGTCACATCCGTCTCTGTACCAGAGGAGCTTACACTCTAATGTTCCCCCCACAGTCACACACTATTATTATTATACATTTATATAGCTCTGACATATACCGCAGTGCTGTACAGAGAACACCGAGCCAGTCACATCCGTCTCTGTACCAGAGGAGCTTACACTCTAATGTCCCCCACAGTCACACACTTATTATTATTATTATTATTATTATTATACATTTATATAGCTCTGACATATACTGCAGTGCTGTACAGAGATCACTGAGCCAGTCACATCAGTCTCTGTACCAGAGGAGCTTACACTCTAATGTCCCCCCCCCCCCGCAGCCAGTCACACACTAATAATAATAATAATAATAATAATAATAATCATAATAATAATAAAAATATTATACATTTATGTAGCTCTGACATATACCATAGTGATGCACAGAGACTTAACACATTAGTCTCTGTACCAGAGGAGCTTACACTCTAATGTCCCCCCCCCCCCCCCCCAAGTCACACTCTATTATTATTATTATTATTATTATTATTATACATTTACATAGTTCTGACATATACCGCAGTGCTGTACAGAGAACACTGAGCCAGTCACATCAGTCTCTGCACCAGAGGAGCTTACACTCTAATGTTCCCCCACAGTCTCACACTATTATTATTATACATTTATATAGCTCTGACATATACCGCAGTGCTGTACAGAGAACACTGAGCCAGTCACATCAGTCTCTGCACCAGAGGAGCTTACACTCTAATGTTCCCCCACAGTCTCACACTATTATTATTATACATTTATATAGCTCTGACATATACCGCAGTGCTGTACAGAGAACACTGAGCCACTCACATCAGTCTCTGTACCAGAGGAGCTTACACTCTAATGTTCCCCCCACAGTCATGCACCTTATTTTAATACATTTATATAGCTCTGACACATACCATAGTGCTGTACGTCTGACTTTTTTTTTTTCCAATAAGAAAAGAAACAAAGTAACAACAATTTAGAGAGAGAGTACACAAGAATCTGCCTGTTTTTGTATGTTTTATCTTATTATACTAATCAAATACACAAAAAGGAAAAATACAAATATGAAATGTGTATTATTATTATTATTATTATACATTTATATAGCCCTGACCTATACCATAGTGCTGTACAGAGATCACTGAGCCAATCAGTCTCTGCACTGATGGACCAATGCATCAATGATACACTGGAGGTGATACTGGGGGGGCGTCCCAGCTGGGATAATGGTGGCGCTCACTGTTGTCCCCTCTGGGTCGTCTGTCCAGTTTGGCCCTCATCTGGCGAGTCCATGTGATTGGTCACAGGATTGTTTGTTGAAAAATACATGTGGGGAGGGCTGAACAATTGCAGAGAAAAGGAAGGAAAATCCCCCCCCCCCCGGGGTTTTATGGCAGCAAATAAGTAATGAAAACAAAATTGTAAAATTATTGATTTTATTAGCGAATTGTTAAAAAATTCCACATAGGATAAAACATGAGCTCTGGTTACAATATTAACCCATCAAAAATAATGACATAGAATATGGGAAAAATGCATGAATAAAGAACAATCGCAACAAACAAATTGGTACCCCGACGTGTTTCAACCTATTCTGTAATGGTCTTCTTCAGGGGGTATGGTCTTCTTCAGGGGGTAGGGCTGCACAATATTGGGGAAAAAAATCACATTGCGATATTTTTTCCCCAATGATATATATTGCGATATTTTATACCCGCCTCTTCCTGGTGTACATGGTACAGTCGCCTCCCCTCCTTATTTGGTACCTTCTTGGCAGCCTCGGCCCTCGTGCGCTCCCTCCGCCTACTCGGTTTGTCCCTCATGATCGGGCTGTGAAGTCGGTTCTCCCGGAGGGAGGGGGAATCTCTCTGGCTGGGGGCAGACGGAAACGCGGGAAGTGGGGGTGACGCTGGGAGTTGTAGTCCTCTCCACCAGGCAGCTCCTTTGCACCGGAAGCACACTCCCAGTCCCCCACAATACACTTCTGCCCCACAGCACAGCGATCCAATCACGTCGTGAGTAGCGGCACAGCGAACCAATTAGGTGTGCAGGCATGTGTGATTGGTTCCCTGTGCCGCTGCTCACTGCTCAGTCAGGAGAGCTGCAGGACGCTGGACTTAACATGTGGGATGGATGTCGGGCTGTATTCTTCTACCTTCACTGCGAGTCCCCAATATCGCATGATCCGGCGATGTGACTATCGCCCACGCCCGCAGCACGATATTCGATGTTGCATCGAATATCGTTCAGGCCTATCAGGGGGTAGGGTCTTCTTCAGGGGGTAGGGTCTTCTTCAGGGGGTAGGGTCTTCTTCAAGGGGTATATGAGGTCTACAAAGTACATAATAGAGTTTGGAATACAATATGCATAACATATCAAAATATCTATAAGACTATAGCCTGTATATTTACCATTGAGCCGATGGGTATCTTTTTTACCAGAGATTTTTTCCATTGGTCCAGAATCATCCTAGGAGAGTCCTCCAAACGCCCAGAACAGGTTAAGAAAAAAAACTGAAATTAGATATAAGAGATGGCGCTCAGTATGCATATAGTAATGAACCCCAGTATAGACTTAGGAGGATAGTCTCATGAACACTTTATTATAATGATCCAAGGGTAAAGCATAATATGGATGAAACAAGATCAGTCCTACCGCCCCTTGTAACCTCTGGACATTCACACCGATGGAAATGGAATCCTGTAGGAGACCGGTGGCTAATGTTGAGAGCCGGTTGTCAGATGGGGTCGCAGGCAGGAGGGCTCGGTCGGTCTGATGTGCGGCCGCTTCCTCAGACCGGAGCCTCTGTGTCACACTCCCTCGGCACCCGGCAAGAGCCTCGGGAGTCGCGCTTTGATGACGTCACTGCACGGGACCGAAGATCCACAGACAGCCGGCTACAGGAATGCTAGGATGTCAACACGGACGGGAGACTGGTTGCGTTTGCTTCTGAAGAGCCTCCCGATCGCCACAACGACATGTTTCGCTACAATAGTAGCTTTATCAAGTTGTGGCAAGAGGCGATCGGGGGCTCTAAGAAGCCGAAAAATGGGCGGGGTTAGGCACACTGGCCAATAGACTGACCCCAAACAGCTGAATCAAAAAAAGCACTAGGAGATCAATAAATAAAAAAAAAAAATTGGAAAAAAAGGGAATAACGGTGTATAAAAAAAAAAATAAAAAAAAAAAATAATCGGGCGAACAGTGTTGCTATCCTCATACATCATCAACACATTAACTTTACAGGTTTTTGTGTATTCTCTGTGAAGGGACATTCCAGGACTTCATCATCTTGGAGTAGCGCCAGAACTTTTTGGTAATAAGAAAAAAAACTGACTTGCAAAGAGTCACGTTTGGAACAACTTGTGAGAGTAGTGGGAGATCTGCCTGCAAAAACATTCCCAATATAACCAACAAATGGCTTTGCACAACTTTTTGGTGTATTATCTCATTCCACTTTAGCTATAAGGTTCTGTAAGTTGTCCACCCCAGGTGCTTCTATCAGGTCACCCCGCTGGATGGTTCCTCTCATCCACTAATTGATCCAAATTCTTCATACACACAGTATGATCAATTAGTGGATTAGAGGAACCATCCAGCGGGGTGACCTGATAGAAGCACCTGGGGTGGACAACTTACAGAACCTTATAGCTAAAGTGGAATGAGATAATACACCAAAAAGTTGTGCAAAGCCATTTGTTGGATGTGATTGTTCTTTATTCATTTTTTCCATTTTTTTATGTCATTATTTTTGATGGGTTAATATTGTAACCATGTTTCATCCTATGTGGAATTTTTTTTTAACAATTTGCTAATAAAATCAATAATCTAACAATTTAGTTTTCAAGACTTATTTGCTGCAATAAAATGCAGGATTCTTTGGTGGGCTCCATGGAGAAGTTTCACCCGCGTAACAAAACGCTACCTATTGTGTGGGCGGGGAGCTCAGATGTCACCTGTCCGGTCCCCCCAGGAGCTCCCGCAGGTTAGTGACGGGACCAGTCCTCAGCAAGGTCAGAGGTCAAATTGTGTCCAAGGAGTCCCTGGGCAGCTGCTCACATGGAACAGAATTCTCTTGGAGAACCTTGGAGGTCATTGTCTCTTATCTTATGGATGACTTATAGAACCTGCAGAATTCCAGCCTATAGAAGCATAGAAGCCAGGTGCTTCTTTTTTACATATTTTAAAAACCTGAAAGCGTTTTTTATAACCTTTCGTTTGTGGTAAGACGCACATTGCTACAATACATGGCAACGCACCTGATGTATGTAAATTGCCGCGCCATTCATTGGTAATGACATCAGAACTCGTACTGCGTGTTTTTTCATCCATGGTGGTGCATTGGCGGCCCATGTATAATAAGACTGCTCTAACACAATGCAGGTTAATGCTTGTGCAGCTAGTATAAGTATATGAATGGGTTTTGGTTGTCTCCTGTACAGCAGCACTCAGACTGGGGGTAAGGGTAGCACTAAGAGCTAAACAGGATTTTGCTGCACATGCGCGGACAAGGTCGGAACACCTAGCTCAGCTCTCCTAGGATAGCACGAGAAAGGGAAAAATGTGTGTTTGCAAACTTGCTTGATTTGCTTGTATAGATGGAAATGGAGGTGTCCCTCTTTCTTTCAGTGTGCTATTCTCCTCCTGCGTGATGGAGGGAGGAAGTATCTATTGTCTGATCGCTGTGTGCAGAGGGGAGAATCCTCCTCCATTGTGTGACTTTATTGTATCCCTCTGTATACAGTTCTGATCCCTACACTCCTCCAGCTGATCCCTCTGTAAACATATGAATATTTTGTCACAATGGGTCACATAAAAGGGCCTGTAAACAACCGGATATTGGCCAAGGAAGGTCACCTGAGGGCTCATTTACAACACACGGCCAATGTTAACCTGTTGCCGACCACCTGCCGCCTTTTTACCACGGCAGGGTGGCTCTCCTGCGCAAACTGACGTAGGTGTAATTTTTTTAACATTTTAGGCCAATTTGTTTTCTGCTATATATCCTTGGTGAAAAAAATCACAATAAGCGTATTTTGATTGGTTTGCACAATATTTATCACGTCTACTAACTACGGGACAGGTTTATGTCATTTTTATTGTTTTTTTTTTTTTCTACTAGTAATGGCAGTGATCTGCGATTTTTAGCAGGACTGCAACATTGCGGCGGACAGATCGCACCCCTAACTGACATTTTTACATTTTTTTTACACTTTTGGGGGGACCAGGGACATTACTACAGTAATCAGTGCTAAAAATATGAACTGTTACTGTCCTAATGATACTGGCAGGGAAGGGGTTAACAGTGTGGGTGATCAAGGGGTTAAATGTGTACCTAGGGGCGTGTTTTTAACTGTGGGGGGCGTGGCTTGTGGAATGACCATAGACACGTGTTCCTATATAGAAGGATCACAGGCGCTCTGTGATCATTCCAGGGTTTACAACAGCCGACCGTTCTTCTTTCTCAGCGGGGAGCGATCGCGGGTGTCAGGCGGCAATCAGAGCCCTGTGCATCGGCTTTCCCTCTGACGAGCGGGGGGTGAGTGCGTGCCGCCCTCTAGCTGCCTGCGTGCGACCGACGTATACCTATGTCTGCTCGCGCAGGAGCTGCTGCCTGCCGCAGTATAACTGCGGCGGGCGGTCGTAAAGTGGTTAAAAAAATGTAATTAGCATTTTGGTTGTTGGTGTGGGGGGGGGGGGGGATGGGGTAGAATGGAAACAGGAAAGGAAAAATGTAAGAGGATTAAACTTCAGCTTTAAGCGATCAAATCAGAGCAAATTAGGGAAGTTTATTGTTATGATTTTAGGTCAGTTTTTCTTTTGACCCCAAAACCCCCCCAGGAGATAATTATGAATGTTTACCACCAATGAAGGTCCAATTTTTGTCCTGAAAAACAAGGTACAGTTCACCTGGGGTGCCTCCAATTTGTCCTGAAAAACAAGGTACAGTTCACCCGGGGTGCCTCCAATTTGTCCTAAAAAACAAGGTACAGTTCACCCGGAGTGCCTCCAATTTGTACTAAAAAACAAGGTACAGTTCACCCGGGGTGCCTCCAATTTGTCCTAAAAAACAAGGTACAGTTCACCCGGAGTGCCTCCAATTTGTACTAAAAAACAAGGTACAGTTCACCCGGGGTGCCTCCAATTTGTCCTAAAAAAACAAGGTACAGTTCACCCGGAGTGCCTCCAATTTGTACTAAAAAACAAGGTACAGTTCACCCGGAGTGCTTCCAATTTGTACTAAAAAACAAGGTACAGTTCACCCGGAGTGCCTACAATTTGTCCTAAAAAACAAGGTACAGTTCACCTGGGGTGCCTCCAATTTGTCCTAAAAAAACAAGGTACAGTTCACCCGGAGTGCCTCCAATTTGTACTAAAAAACAAGGTACAGTTCACCCGGGGTGCCTCCAATTTGAACTAAAAAACAAGGTACAGTTCACCCGGAGTGCCTACAATTTGTACTAAAAAACAAGGTACAGTTCACCTGGGGTGCCTCCAATTTGTCCTGAAAAACAAGGTACAGTTCACCCGGGGTGCCTACAATTTGTCCTTAAAAACAAGGTACAGTTCACCCGCAGTGCCTCCAATTTGTCCTAAAAAACAAGGTACAGTTCACCCGGAGTGCCTCCAATTTGTCCTGAAAAGCAAGGTACAGTTCACCCGGAGTGCCTCCAATTTGTCCTGAAAAGCAAGGTACAGTTCACCCGGAGTGCCTCCAATTTGTCCTGAAAAGCAAGGTACAGTTCACCCGGAGTGCCTCCAATTTGTCCTGAAAAACCAGGTACAGTTCACCCGGAGTGCCTCCAATTTGTCCTGAAAAACCAGGTACAGTTCACCCGGAGTGCCTCCAATTTGTCCTGAAAAACCAGGTACAGTTCACCCGGAGTGCCTCCAATTTGTCCTGAAAAACAAGGTACAGTTCACCCGGGGGGGGGCTCCAGTTTTTACCAACTTTTAAAGGGGGGAAAAAGGGTGAGAAATTTTATTAGCAGCCTATAAGGAGAGCTGAAATCAGATCCAGTACTGATCCTTTTGATTGTTTTCTTTGGAGCCCCATTGAAGCCCTGATGAAGTGCTTTGGCCTCTGGAACACGTTGGATGTTTTAGGTGATTGGATATCGAACGGTTAAAGTGGTTGTAAACCTCAGACATGAAATATGAACAAAGCCTATCCCTCTCTAGTGTGTGCTTGTCTCAGTGTAGAGCACAAAGGCTGGCCATACATTATACTATTTTCCTTTTTAGATTTACCAAAACCGTATACAATAATATGAGGTAATTCCTAAAAACTTCCAATTTTGTGTGCAATCAGGAAGGCCCTTCTACTACATAGTTAAAGGTAAACCTAAAAGAAATTGAATAGGAAAATTGTATAATGTATGACCAGCTGGTCCCAGGTCACACTGCTGTGACATACTGCAAGTTCCACATCTTTACAGCTGTGTCAGGGAGTTGTCTTCCCTCCTCGTGTTTTGGCGCGATGGGCGGGTCCCACGTCTTTCCTACAAAAAAAAAAATCATGTTTTTTGCCTTCTGGGCTTTTCTGTGTGGGAGGAAAATGCTGAGACTGCGAAAATTTGGAACAGCTGAAGTGGTGATAGACTGATAAAGGTGAAGGGCTGTCATACAGTGAGGGTATTGGAGGGGGTGGGGGGGGGGAATGGAGGTGGGGGTATTGGAAGGTGTAGGGGGTATGGCGGTTGGGTCATACATGGGGGGTATGGAGGTGGGGTCATACATGGGGGTTTTGGAGGGGAATGGGGGGGTATGGAGGTGGGGACATACATGGGTGGTATTGGAAGGTGTAGGGGGTATGGAGGTGGGGTCATACGTGGGGGGTATTGGCAGGTATAGTGGGTATGGAGGTAGGGTCATACATGGGGGTTTTGGAGGGGGATGGGGGGGTATGGAGGTCGGATCATACATAGGGGGTATTGGAGGGGGGTGGAGAGTATGGAGGTGGAAGTCATACATGGGTGGTATTGGAAGGTGTAGGGGGTATGGAGGTGGGGTCATACATGGGGGGTATTGGCAGGTATAGTGGGTATGGAGGTAGGGTCATACATGAGGGGTATTGGAGGGATGGGGGGGGTTATGGAGGAGGGATGGGGGGTATGGAGGTGGGGTCATACATGGGGGTTTTGAAGAGGAATGGGGGATATGGCGGTTGGGTCATACATGGGGGTTTTGGAGGGGGATGGGGGGGGATGGAGGTCGGATCATACATAGGGGGGTGGAGAGTATGGAGGTGGAGGTCACACAGTGAGGGTATTGGAGGAGGTGGGGGGATGGAGGTGGAGTCATACTTGGGAGGGTATTGGAGGGAGGTGGGGGTCATACAGTAAGGGTATTGGAGGGGGGTGGGGGTATAGAGGTGGGGAGTATGGGAGGGGTGTGGTGGGGTATGGAGGGGGTGAGGGTATTGAAGGGGTGTGGGGGGTATGGAGGTAGGGTCATGCATGGGGGTATTGAAGGGGGTGTGGGGGATATGGAGGTAGGGTCATACATGGGGGTATTGGAGGGGATGGGGGGGGTGTGGAGGGTATGGAGGTGGGGGTCATACATAGTATGGGCCAGTTGCTGTGTCTGTTCTATGTGTACAGGTTGCAACATTAAAAACAAACACCCAATCTCCAGGCACTGTAGGAATCTGGTGTAACCGCTGCAGCAGATTATATTTGATCTGTCAGGGGTGAGTAAAGAACAGGCAGCAGGTGAGCGCAACAAAACTGGTGCTAGCGCCAACCTTTCTGCCGAGCGCCTCTCCATGAATACAACCCAGAATCATGGGACCAAAAATCTTGGATTGTGACGTGTGGTCTTCTCCTGGCTTCCTGTCTTTATTCTGAATGCTTTCAACACCCATTGCAGTCTTTACTGATAAGTATTTACCAGCATGCTGAAAAATATTCCACTGCGCCCATGTTTTCACATTCCAGGATGCCTGGCCAGTCTATTACAGCCGACCGTTCTTCTTTCTCAGCGGGGAGCGATCGCGGGTGTCAGGCGGCAATCAGAGCCCTGTGCATCGGCTTTCCCTCTGACGAGCGGGGGGTGAGTGCGTGCCGCCCTCTAGCTGCCTGCGTGCGACCGACGTATACCTATGTCTGCTCGCGCAGGAGCTGCTGCCTGCCGCAGTATAACTGCGGCGGGCGGTCGTAAAGTGGTTAAAAAAATGTAATTAGCATTTTGGTTGTTGGTGTGGGGGGGGGGGGGGGGATGGGGTAGAATGGAAACGGGAAAGGAAAAATGTAAGAGGATTAAACTTCAGCTTTAAGCGATCAAATCAGAGCAAATTAGGGAAGTTTATTGTTATGATTTTAGGTCAGTTTTTCTTTTGACCCCAAAACCCCCCCAGGAGATAATTATGAATGTTTACCACCAATGAAGGTCCAATTTTTGTCCTGAAAAACAAGGTACAGTTCACCCGGGGTGCCTCCAATTTGTCCTAAAAAACAAGGTACAGTTCACCCGGAGTGCCTCCAATTTGTACTAAAAAACAAGGTACAGTTCACCCGGAGTGCCTCCAATTTGTACTAAAAAACAAGGTACAGTTCACCCGGGGTGCCTCCAATTTGTACTAAAAAACAAGGTACAGTTCACCCGGGTGCCTCCAATTTGTCCTAAAAAACAAGGTACAGTTCACCCGGAGTGCCTCCAATTTGTACTAAAAAACAAGGTACAGTTCACCCGGGGTGCCTCCAATTTGTCCTAAAAAACAAGGTACAGTTCACCCGGAGTGCCTACAATTTGTCCTAAAAAACAAGGTACAGTTCACCCGGAGTGCCTCCAATTTGTACTAAAAAACAAGGTACAGTTCACCCGGAGTGCTTCCAATTTGTACTAAAAAATAAGGTACAGTTCACCCGGAGTGCCTCCAATTTGTACTAAAAAACAAGGTACAGTTCACCCGGGGTGCCTCCAATTTGTCCTAAAAAACAAGGTACAGTTCACCCGGAGTGCCTCCAATTTGTACTAAAAAACAAGGTACAGTTCACCCGGAGTGCTTCCAATTTGTACTAAAAAACAAGGTACAGTTCACCCGGAGTGCCTACAATTTGTCCTAAAAAACAAGGTACAGTTCACCTGGGGTGCCTCCAATTTGTCCTAAAAAACAAGGTACAGTTCACCCGGAGTGCCTCCAGTTTGTACTAAAAAACAAGGTACAGTTCACCCGGAGTGCTTCCAATTTGTACTAAAAAACAAGGTACAGTTCACCCGGAGTGCCTACAATTTGTCCTAAAAAACCAGGTACAGTTCACCCGGGGTGCCTCCAATTTGTACTAAAAAACAAGGTACAGTTCACCCGGAGTGCCTCCAATTTGTCCTAAAAAACAAGGTACAGTTCACCCGCAGTGCCTACAATTTGTCCTAAAAAACAAGGTACAGTTCACCCGGGGTGCCTCCAATTTGTACTAAAAAACAAGGTACAGTTCACCCGGAGTGCCTCCAATTTGTCCTAAAAAACAAGGTACAGTTCACCCGCAGTGCCTCCAATTTGTCCTAAAAAACAAGGTACAGTTCACCCGGATTATTCTGAATGCTTTCAACACCCATTGCAGTCTTTACTGATAAGTATTTACCAGCATGCTGAAAAATATTCCACTGCGCCCATGTTTTCACATTCCAGGATGCCTGGCCAGTCTATTAAACATATAGGAATATCGCTGCCGATACTCTGTGTATGCATTCCTTGCAACCACTGCATCTGTCTGTGGTCACCATGATGAAGAGGCTGAGCAGGGAAAGTGGACTCGGGCACTTCCTGTTACAGGGTGACAACGACAGAAATGCGCAAAATAGGTGCCGGCAGAATATTCAATATTACCGTTGATCAGCGCACCTGCTAGTTTTTCTTTTGTGTGTATTTTGTGGCTACGTGCAGAGTGCAAGGTTCAGGAGTGTGCTAAGGACAGGGTGCAGATTTCAGGCGTGCGCTATGCCCAGGGTGCAGGGATCAGGAGTGCGCTATGCCCAGGGTGCAGGGATCAGGAGTGCGCTATGCCCAGGGTGCAGGGATCAGGAGTGCGCTATGCCCAGGGTGCAGGGATCAGGAGTGCGCTATGCCCAGGGTGCAGGGATCAGGAGTGCGCTATGCCCAGGGTGCAGGGATCAGGAGTGCGCTATGCCCAGGGTGCAGGGATCAGGAGTGCGCTATGCCCAGGGTGCAGGGATCAGGAGTGCGCTATGCCCAGGGTGCAGGGATCAGGAGTGCGCTATGCCCAGGGTGCAGGGATCAGGAGTGCGCTATGCCCAGGGTGCAGGGATCAGGAGTGCGCTATGCCCAGGGTGCAGGGATCAGGAGTGCGCTATGCCCAGGGTGCAGGGATCAGGAGTGCGCTATGCCCAGGGTGCAGGGATCAGGAGTGCGCTATGCCCAGGGTGCAGGGATCAGGAGTGCGCTATGCCCAGGGTGCAGGGATCAGGAGTGCGCTATGCCCAGGGTGCAGGGATCAGGAGTGCGCTATGCCCAGGGTGCAGGGATCAGGAGTGCGCTATGCCCAGGGTGCAGGGATCAGGAGTGCGCTATGCCCAGGGTGCAGGGATCAGGAGTGCGCTATGCCCAGGGTGCAGGGATCAGGAGTGCGCTATGCCCAGGGTGCAGGGATCAGGAGTGCGCTATGCCCAGGGTGCAGGGATCAGGAGTGCGCTATGCCCAGGGTGCAGGGATCAGGAGTGCGCTATGCCCAGGGTGCAGGGGATCAGGAGTGCGCTATGCCCAGGGTGCAGGGGATCAGGAGTGCGCTATGCCCAGGGTGCAGGGGATCAGGAGTGCGCTATGCCCAGGGTGCAGGGGATCAGGAGTGCGCTATGCCCAGGGTGCAGGGGATCAGGAGTGCGCTATGCCCAGGGTGCAGGGGATCAGGAGTGCGCTATGCCCAGGGTGCAGGGGATCAGGAGTGCGCTATGCCCAGGGTGCAGGGGATCAGGAGTGCGCTATGCCCAGGGTGCAGGGGATCAGGAGTGCGCTATGCCCAGGGTGCAGGGGATCAGGAGTGCGCTATGCCCAGGGTGCAGGGGATCAGGAGTGCGCTATGCCCAGGGTGCAGGGGATCAGGAGTGCGCTATGCCCAGGGTGCAGGGATCAGGAGTGCGCTACGCCCAGGGTGCAGGGGATCAGGAGTGCGCTACGCCCAGGGTGCAGGGGATCAGGAGTGCGCTACGCCCAGGGTGCAGGGGATCAGGAGTGCGCTACGCCCAGGGTGCAGGGGATCAGGAGTGCGCTACGCCCAGGGTGCAGGGATCAGGAGTGCGCTATGCCCAGGGTGCAGGGGATCAGGAGTGCGCTACGCCCAGGGTGCAGGGGATCAGGAGTGCGCTACGCCCAGGGTGCAGGGTTCAGGAGTGTGTCTGCACAGACAAGGAGGGTTCAGTCCAGCTGCCGAAGTGGAGTGCTGTCACTAATGGATTTGGAACCTGCTCTTCTGTGTTTACAAGTGACAGTTGTATTCTGCCATGTTCCAGCTGAAAAAATCCCTGGTCCCAAGTGTCTGCTGGTGCCATTTTCTGTCACACCAATCGCAAATCCCACCAGAAATACACTAAGGGCTCAACCACACACCCCCCCCCCCCGGTGGGCAACACAGCCCAATATATAGATGAGGCATGTTGCCTCATGTCCTACTTCTTAAATTCACATCAATGTGCTGGGGGAAAAAAACAAAGTAACTTTTTTTTTTTTTTTTTTTGCAAGGCGCTATACTACATTTCAATGTACTGCTGTGTATAAAACTAAAATGAAGTTGTAAAAGAAAGGAGAAAAAAAGCACTGTGATGCACTAACAGCACAAGCAGGCCCATCCTGTGTACCATAACCCGTACCTGTGGTGTGAATGATCCCTAATGTGACCACAATCTGTTACAATGTATAAATGAGAAAATCTCATACTCGCGTCCTGACTCTTCCCACTGTGCTGTGTTATGGTGGGCTTATTAGGATTTGTAGTCCCCCCCCCCCCCCCCAGGTGGGCGGTCACCCTCAGTAATCCTATTCCGGATTGAATTGTTCTGTTATTAAATAAGATTGGATGAAATTTTCATATCGGAGTAGAGAAATGTAGAGAGATCGGCTCAGTAATCGGCATACAGACCATCCCTGCCAGCTGCACGTGACTGCGGCACCTTGTTTACCCATCACCCTCTGGGGCGGTTGGCGGTGTGACATGTTGGGGCGGTCGGCTCTGTATTTTATACCCGGGACTCTGCGTCATTCGCCGTCTGGCTGATCAGAACTTGTCTAACCCAAACAAAGGCTGAGCCGCTCTTCCACCATAATTACTGTTTTGCTTATAAAAAAAAAAAAATTTATTAGAGCGCCGCGTTCCAGATGGGAATGTCTCACGTCAGATCCTCGTCGGCGACAAACTCCTTTCCTGGCTGTCTTCAATGACGGAGAGGGTGCCAGGAGGAGACGAACATTGAATCCTGCACTGAGGGTGGCGAAGGATGGGGGACAAGGATGGCTCCTCTCCCATAATGGGGATTATTCTGGAGACGATTTGACTTTTCTTGGTTTTGGATGAAGGAGGAAAGGATTAGAACCCCTGTCAGCTTTTTTTTTTGCTGTTGTGTAGTGGTGGAATATCCAGGGAGGTCTCCTCAGCCAATAGGCTTGCTCCTCATACTACCACACTTTGTGGAAACTCTGATGGGCCTTTCTGTATAAAGAAGTCTACTCTGGGGATGATATTTCTCCAATGGGCCGGCGAGACCTCACTGGATATTCCCCCAGTACATCTCTGTATACTGTGTGGTCTAGGTGCAAGATGCATGAAAAATATAATAAACTGAAAAGTCCAGAAAAAGAATCTTGTACATTTTGAGAGGTCCTGAAGAAGTAATTTCCACGAAACGCGTTGACCCTAGTTCCTCATAACGACAAACAGCCATACATGTTTGTAGTGGATAATGTTTTGCTGGTATCGGTATGCAAGCCATGACAATTTGATACATGTTTTTATAAATATTTTATTGTTTAAAATAAAGATTTTATACATCTTTTTTTCTTACATAAGTGTACTTGTGTGATCACTGAAGGGGTATTTAAAATCCCATCACCTACCTTTTTGTTCTAAAGAGGTTCAATTGGCTTATATTTTGCCATTGTTTTCATTACCCTAGCTTTACTCTGTGCTTCTCTATGCAGTGCAGGCAGATCATGGTTGGTAGGTGGGGCTGGCAGGGTGCTGTACGTAGCTTGGTGGGAGGGGCAGACACGGTGCTGTACGTAGCTTGGCTGGAGGTTCCTGCAGGGTGCTGTACGTAGCTTGGTGGGAGGGGCCGGCAGGGTGCTGTACGTAGCTTGGTGGGAGGGGCCGGCAGGGTGCTGTACGTAGCTTAATGGGAGGAGCCGGCAGGGTGCTGTATGTAGCTCGATGGGAGGGGCCGGCAGGGTGCTGTATGTAGCTCGATGGGAGGGGCCGGCAGGGTGCTGTATGTAGCTTGGTGGGAGGGGCCGGCAGGGTGCTGTACGTAGCTTGGTGGGAGGGGCAAGCAGAGTGCTGTATGTAGCTTGGTGGAAGGGGCCGGCAGGGTGTTGTATGTAGCTTGGTGGGAGGGGCCGGCAGAGTGCTGTATGTAGCTTGGTGGGATGGACCAGCAGGGTGCTGTATGTAGCTTGGTGGGAGGGGCAAGCAGAGTGCTGTACGTAGCTTGGTGGAAGGGGCCGGCAGGGTGCTGTACGTAGCTTGGTGGAAGGAGCCGGCAGGGTGCTGTACGTAGCTTGGTGGGAGGGGGCGGCAGGGTGCTGTACGTAGCTTGGTGGGAGGGGCCGGCAGGGTGCTTTACGTAGCTTGGTGGGAGGGGCCGGCAGGGTGCTCTACGTAGCTTGGTAGGAGGGTCCAGCAGGGTGCTGTACGTAGCTTGGTAGGAGGGTCCAGCAGGGTGCTGTACGTAGCTTGGTGGAAGGGGCCGGCAGGGTGCTGTACGTAGCTTGGTGGAAGGGGCCGGCAGGGTGCTGTACGTAGCTTGGTGGAAGGGGCCGGCAGGGTGCTGTACGTAGCTTGGTGGGAGGGGGCGTCAGGGTGCTGTACGTAGCTTGGTGGGAGGGGCCGGCAGGGTGCTTTACGTAGCTTGGTGGAAGGGGCCGGCAGGGTGCTGTTCATAGCTCGATGGGAGGGGCTGGCAGGGGGGCTATCCAAAGCTTCCTGAAAACATTACAGCACCCTTCCTCTGTACTGCTCTCAAGAGCCCTCAGTCCTGATGTAAGCAGTGGGCTGGCACTTGGGAGGAGTTATGCAAATATCAAAGTCTTGATGGTTGGGTGTCAGTCTAGAGGAGTGAGTGCGGCTAGGCAGGCTGTATTTGCATAAGTAACACCCACATGTAATGCTGAGCCTCTAAAATTGCAAGAACTGAAATCCAATAAATTAAAGGGTGGTTCAAGGACAGGGTTTTTTTTTTTTTTTTGTCTGCGGGGGTGCAAAAACCTAGTACAAAAAACGTGCATGTGAAGCACACACTAAAAAGTGCACTTAAGGGTGTGCTTTAGTCCACCCCCCGAAGGAGTAGGACCTCTACACTGACCCCTGGGGCACAAGGGTATATGTGGTCTGCCTAGCCAGGAGGCCTGGCAGACCCCGTTCTTCTAGGACAGCTGAAGCCGACCCCCGAATGCTAGGTCAGGGGAGCTCTCCCAAAAAGAGCCCCCCCACCTCAGAGGCAGGGGAGGAAGGAACACCTCCTCCCCCCTAGACATCGGGGTAAGCCCGAGGACTCTCACCCTTCATCCAGTGAGAAAACACACACAAAAGTGAAAGGTGACAAATGTGGGAGAAAAATAAACCAGAAAATCATAAAGTGGTCGTGCATGTCGGTGTTCTGGTCGGGTCCTGAGGCCTGGTAACAAAAATTAACCCGGACTTTAGCCAAAAGGCCCAGCCCATGAGGGGCAGTGCAAAAGGAAAGCAAATTTGATGGCTGTGACCATGTGATCCTTTCACACCGTAGGTCCCACACCCAAGTGTTACTAAGAGAACCTCAAGGGCGACCACTCCCAGGGGGCACAGACACTGCTGACCTTCTACCTTCCCAGCCCATGGCCAGATAAGGTAGACTGCTCAAACCAGGAGGTAATGGACCTTCCATGTTGGGAAGAACGCTGGATGTCCTCCAGCCAGGAAATGAGGCGGGGCTCTATCTGACTTGCTGCAGGTTCTAATGCACATTGTGATAAGCTCACAGTGTGCAGTGATATCGGAGGAAGCCATTTCAGTACAGGAGAGGAGCCATAGCACATCCATTACAGAGCACAAAAAAACAAAACAAACGAATGCTGCTTAGTGTTTGCGCCTGACAGGGCCGCTGATAGGGGGGGACCACCAGCCCTCTTGTAGGGGGCCCGAGCACACAGGGGGTCCCACACCAAGAGGGGGATTAGTGATGGACAACAAAATATTCCTCCAGCACCTGAATCTGATCTGTTCCCCTCCCTGCTATCAGCTTTTATCTGCTGAGAAAGAGACAGTCCCCCACTAATCCCCCTCCCAGCACTGGCTCTAATGTTATCTCTGCTCAGGAGTTTATTTGTAACTTTGTTTCTCTCTCTCTGTCTCTTTGATCACTGAGCTCCAACTGCCCAGCCTGGATATTTTTCTCATCTCATCTTCATTTTTATTTAACATAGTTTTTTTTTTTTTTAGATTTAGCAGGAATTATGTGAGTTATGTTATATTTGTGTCTGCTAATGGTGATTTTGATGTAATTTTAGCTAAATATATCTCTAATATTTTCTTGGGGGGGGGGGGGGCCTGCCAGGTAGTCTGTACGGGGCCCCGCGATTTCTAACAGCAGCCCTTGCGCCTGATAGGAAATCCATCAGAAACCCCCACATGAGAAGGTTCCGATGGAAGCAGCCACCTCTTCTACAGTGTGCTAATTCCAGAGGAATAAAGCTGAATCTGTTCACAGAGTCCCTGCAGTGGAAATCCTATGCAGTGAATGAAATGGCTGCTTCCATCGCTGCCTTCTCTCCCAGGGTTTTGCCACCATGGCTGTGCCTCTTTAAGGCAGGGAGCGGAGCGGTGTTAAATACAAGGCCGCGAGTCATAAACTACAAGTTGCTTCATGTAAAGATGGCTTCATTCCCATCCACAGAGGTCTATGGGGAGCTTTGCTGGGGATGCAGTGGGGAGGGAAGATATTCTTCTGCGCACAGGTGACTTCCTGTCCATGGTCTGGTAGAAGGTGGAAGTTTTGTACAAGAAAAGTAATAGGATATTTTTTTTTTTTTTGCACAGTTGATCATTGTCTTGAACCGTCCCCATGGGCAGCACAGATCGTTGGATGCAAAATTATTTGGTTGATTTTCTATTGGAAGACGAATCTTTTCGGCCGCGTTTTATACTTGAGCGTATCGGAATTGCAGCAAAGCACGGGACGTGCTTGCAGTGGCACCCCAACAAAATGCGCAAAAATAGTTTTAAATGGCATGTTGCTTAGATGTGCAGAACCGCTACAAAACACGACCTGTTCAAGTGAATGGGGCTGCTTCACAACCGGGTGCAATGCACCTGGTTGCAGTGTGGTGGGTTGGCATTTTAAGGGTAAAAGCGGGCAGTAAGACTGCAAATGCCGATCTCTTTTTGGGGCAGCAAGGGCCGCCAGGTGGGAGTATGAGTCCTTAGGGCACTTTAACACTTGCCTGCAGCCCAAAAGACTACTGCCAATGGGAGTGGGTTAGTGCAATACTGTGAATGGGCCCTTAACCACTTACCACAAAGTGACGTAGGGGTTACGTTGGCAGACTTTGCGGTTTTATACCGGGGTGATGACAACTGATGCGGCTCGGGAGCCCCTCGGTCGTTACCCTGGTGAGCGGGAGGGAACGCCACCCCCCCCCACCCTCCCACCACCTTCCATGTCTTTGCTATGGTCTCCCGTCCCACCCAGCTGGCACATCCGCCGGCTGGATGGAGTCCCGATCGAAGCCGGATGCGGCTTTGATCGGGTCTCCGATGACGTAACCCGGAGGCGGCGTCCATGGCGTCACGTCCGGGTTGCACTGCTGCTAAAGGCAGCAAATTCAAAAAACGGCTGTATGCAAAAATGCCGTTTGCGGCGTTTTGAATACATGGAAGTGCAATGGAGGGGTTGGGGGTCTTTTAGACCCCCAATCCCTCCATAAAGAGTACCTGTCACTGCATATTATTGTCACAAGGGATGTTTACATTGCTTGTGACAGCAATAAAAGTAATCAGATTTTTTTTTTTTTTTTAAAAACCTGTGATAGTTAAAAATAAAAATAAATAAATAGGAAAAAAAATTTTTTTAGCTGCCCCCGTCGCCGTTCGCTCGCGCACGAAAGAAAACGCATACGGAAGTCGAGCCGCAAATGAAATCACTGATAAAACCACACATGTGAGGTATCACCGCGATCGCCAGAGAGTGAGCAAAAATAAAAAGAAAAAGAGCTACACTCTAACTCTAAACTGGAAACTGTTAAAATGTTTTAGAACGTTGCCTATTGAGATTTCTATTGACCGTAATTTGTCGCCATCCCACGGGTGTGCGCAATTTTAAACCGTAACATGTTTGGTATCTATTTACTCGGCGTGACATCATCTTTCACAATATACAAAATGGTTCAATATACAAACCGCTGCGCAAATACCGCATGACAAAAAATATTGCAATTACCGCCATTTTATTCACCAGAGTCTTTGCTAAAAAAATATATATATAATGTTTGGAGGTTCGAAGTAGTTTTCTAGGAAAAAATACTGGTTTTAACTTGTAAACAAAAAGTGTCAGAAATGGGCCCGGTGGTTAATATTTGCCTGGAGTTCAGCTTTAACCCCTCTGTGCCCAGACAGGTACCGTTGGTCCCTCCTAAGAAGCTCTCACTTATTGTTGCCCATTCTTCTTCTTGAATTGGATGACTTGTGTGATAAGCTCGGGTGACTCATGATCCAGATCGGAGTGTAATGTCAGTGCAGTGTGAGATCATTATTACTATTCATGAGGTTGGTGCTGTTGCCTGGCACCCATCGATTATAATCCGGGTGGAGATGCCGAGCGAGTCTGCGCAGAGCACACCTGGAAAGTCCTACAGAGGCTCGTTTCTGAGTCACTCTGCAGAATCCCTACTAATAGAGCCGTGTCACCATTCTTGGCCTTGTCACCCCACCTGTCATTGTGCCGGGTTCCTGGAGTGACCTCTCCGAGGCGTGCCGGCCTGGGATGGGGCTCAGGTTATATTTAGGTATGCAGTGCTGCTGCATGGGAATAATTCCATGGGAATAAAAGCTACACTATATTACCATAAGGCCTGGTTCACAGTCTCTGCTCTAATTCATCTCATAGGTTCTATCAGGTTGAGGTCAGGACTCTGTGCAGGCCAGAGAAGTTCCTTCACCCCAAACTCGCTCATCCATGTCTTTATGGACCTTGCTTTGTGCACTGGTCCAAATCATTTGGTGGAGGGGGGATTATGGTGTGGGGTTGTTTTTCAGGGGTTGGGGTTGGCCCCTTAGTTCCAGTGAAGGGAACTCTTAGTCTCCGTTCACACTACTGCGGCACGACTTTGGGGGTGACCTGTGAAGTCGCGTGCACCGCGACTTCGGCGCGACTTGCACAGACTTCACATAATTGAAGTCAATGCAAGTCGCTCCGAAGTAGTACAGGAACTATTTTCTAATTCGGAGCGACTTGAGTCGCTCCTATTAGAACGGTTCCCGTAGCACTGAATGGACCGTGACTTGTCAGGCTGACAGGTCGCCTGACAAGTCGCGGTAGTGTGAACCGGGACTTAAAGCGTCAGTATACCAAAATTGTTTTTTTTTTTTTTTTTTGGTATGCTGGCACCTTAAGAGTTCCCTTCACTGAAACTAAGGGGCCAACCCCTGAAAAACAACCCCACACCATAATCTCTCCTCCACCAAATGATTTGAACCAATGCACAAAGCAAGGTCCATAAAGACATGGATTAGCGAGTTTGGGGTGGAGGATCTTGATTGGCCTGCACAAAGTCCTGACCTCAACCCAATAGAACACCTTTGGGATGAATTAGAGCGCAGACTGTGAGCCAGGCCCTCTCATCCAACATCAGTGCCTGACCTCACAAATATGCTTCAGGAAGAATGGTCCAACATTCCCATAGACACTCCTAAACCTTGTGGACAGCCTTCCCAGAAGAGTTGAAGCTGCAAAGGGTAGCCCAACTCAATATTGAACCCTACGGACTAAGACTGGGAAGCCATTAAACTTCATGTGCGTGTAAAGGCAGGCGTCCCAATACTTTTGACAAGAGAGTGTATATACCAAAGAAAGTGCAAACCTTCTATCCCAACACACCTTCTGTACTGATATTTGATTTGTGAGCTTTGTATTTATGTTCACATACTCTATAAACCAGGGATGCCCAACATTTTGAAGAGCGAGGGCCACTTAAAGGATAAGTCCACCCAAACACTAAAATCCCTGGCTCTATAGATCTCCACGATCTAACACTAACCTATCTAGCCCTGTAAAGAAGAAATCCGTATACTTACCTTTTTTTTAATTATTTGATCCCCTGCAGATTTTGTAAGTTTGCCCACTGACAAAGAAATGAAGGGCTTATAATTTTTATCATAGGTATATTTTAAATGATAGAGACAGAATACCAACCAAAAATCGAAAATTTAGCTCTTTGGCATTAACCCAACTTGCCGTGGAGGATTTTGGTCCACTCTTCTTTACAGATCTTCTCCAAATCCTTAAGGTTACTGGTCTGTTGCTTGGCAACTCGAAGTTTCAGCTCCCTCCATAAATTTTCTATAGGATTAAGATCTATAGACTGGCTAGGCCACTCCTTGACCTTAATGAGCTTCTTCTTGAGCCACTCCTTTGTTTTTGTTGCCTTGGTGGTATGTTTTGGGTCATTGTATGACCCTAAGAACACCATCCCTACAGTAAGGCAAGGAGGTGGAAACATTAGGCTTTGGGGCTGTTTCTCTGCTAAAGGTACAGGCCGACTTTGTCGCATTGAGGGGCCAATGGACGGGGCCATATATTGTACAATTTTGGATGAGAACCTTCTTCCCTTAGCCAGAACACTGAAGATGGGTCATGGATGGGTCTTCCAGCATGACAATGACCCAAAACAATACCACCAAGGCAACAAAAACAAAGGAGTGGCTCAAGAAGAAGGTCATGGAGTGGCCTAGTCAGTCTCCAGACCTAAATCCTATAGAAAATGTATGGAGGGAGCTGAAACTTCGAGTTGCCAGAAACCTTAAGGACAGACCAGAAACCTTAAGGATTTAGATACGATCAGTAAAGAAGAGTGGACCAAAATACTTCCTGCAGGGGCGTAACTACAGGGGTTGTAGGGGTTACAATTGCAACCGGGCCCCATGCTCCAGGGGGCCTGTGCGGCTCCCCTGTACACCTGGATAGGAGGGGGCAGCATGTAGAGAAATCACTGTCCTCCTTTTTCCTCCTGTAGCTAAATGGTTCCTTTTGTATGCTGCCCCCGCCACTCCTATCCATTTCACTTGTATTCTACTGTCTCTGGGCCCCTGTGTGCTCCCCTGCCCCCCCCCACTGTGCCCCCCCCCCACTGTGCTCCCTCCCCTCTCCTGCCGACTGCTGCAGGGGATGTGTCACAATAGAGAACCAGCAAAGGGTCGGTAAATATGTAATTTACCAGCTCCTTCCTTTTCTGAATGGACAGAGTCATAGTCGGTCACATTGTAAAAATATAAAATAAAATGATAAAAAATAATACAATTAAAATACCAAAAAATAAAAACTACTGACACCAGTGGGTGAACTTCAAGGATCACAAAGGTCACTTTTGCGACTGGGCCCTGGCATTCCACCACCGTGGGGGAGGCCCCAAGATGGCAGGAAGGGGGCCCCCTGCAGAACTTGTGAAAGGGTCCCGCTGCGGGACCATAATAAAGGGCCCCGCAACAAGAGTAAAGGGCCCCAGGATCAGTGGGAAGAGCCCCAGGCTTGAAGGGAAGGGCGCCAGCCAGAGGTCCGGGGGGGGGGGGGGGGCCCTTCATGGTTTCTTGCACCGGGGCCCTGAAGGTTCTAGTTACGCCTCTGACTTCCTGAGATGTGTGGAAACCTGGTCACCAACTACAAGAAACGTCTGACCTCTGTGTTTGCCAACAAGGGTTTCTCCACCAACTACTAAGTCATGTTTTGCTTGGGGATCAAATACTTATTTTACTCACTGAACTGCAACTCCATTTCTAACATTTTGTATAATGTGTTTTTTTCTGGATTTTTGGTTGATATTCTGTCTCTTATTTAAAATAAACCTATGATAACAATTTTAGACCCTTCATATCTTTGTAAGTGGGCAAACTTACAAAATTTAAATCTACCAGGGATCAAATTAATTATTTTCCCCACTGTAAAATGACAATTTATAGACTTTACTGGACTAAACTACTTTTGTAAATAAAACAATTTTCTAGTCTTTACTGTGAAATGAAACATTGTAAAATATTTAATCATTTAAACAAAAGTGTGGAATTTGTCCTTTTTTGTAACAGCAGAAATAATCTTTATTCTAAATGTTTAGATGTGACATCACTGTGTATTTTGGGATGTGACATTTCACTGCCAACTTTTTTAAAATAAAAAAAGTATACAACAAATACATAAAAATACCCCACAGGCTGATTTCCTCCTTTTTATAAAAGAACAATGGGGCCGGTTTAAAAGAAAAAAAAAAAAAACATGGCGATTCCAACAGCAGTTTGAGATAATACATTAGAATTCTGAGATAATATCTTCTAGCACTGTTATTATTATGAGATATTATCTTATATTAATATTATATTATCTGATATTATTATTATTATTACACAGTATCTCAGAATTTTGAGGTCACATTTCGGACTTATCTCAGAATTGTCTAATTGTTTTATTTTACTTGGCCCTTGTTTCATATGAATGCAAAATGTGCAAACTGTGTGATCTGGTAGTGGGGAAAATAAATAGAATAATGGGATTCATCACTAGAGGGATCACCAGTGGGAGGGAGGAGATCCTGATTCCTCTATATAGATCTTTATATCGCTAGAGGGGTCACCAGAAGAAAGGAGATCCTGATTACTCTATATAAATCTTTATATCACTAGAGGGATCACTAGAAGAAAGGAGGAGGTCCTGATTCCTCTATATAAATCTTTATATCACTAGAGGGATCACTAGAAGAAAGGAGGAGGTCCTGATTACTCTATATGGATCTTTAGATCACTAGAGGGATCACCAGAAGAAAGGAGGTCCTGATTACTCTACTCTATATAAATCTTTATATCACTAGAGGGATCACCAGAAGAAAGGAGAGCCTGATTCCTCTATATAGATCTTTAGATCACTAGAGGGATCACCGGAAGAAAGAAGGAGGTCCTGACTACTCTACTCTATATAAATCTTTATATCACTAGAGGGATCACGAGAAGAAAGTCGGGAGATCCTGATTACTCTATATGGATCTTTATATCACTTGAGTGGTCACCAGAAGAAAGAAGGAGATCCTGATTACTCTATATGGATCTTATCACTAGAGGGATCACCAGTAGGAGGAAGGAGGTCCTGATTCCTCTATATCAGTGATGGTGAACCTTGGCACCCCAGATGTTTTGGAACTACATTTCCCATGATGCTCAACTACACTGCAGAGTGCATGAGCATCATGGGAAATGTAGTGCCAAGGTTTACCATCACTGCCCTATATTTAGATATTTTATCACTAGAGGGATCAACAGCAGAAGGAAGGAGGTCCTGATTCCTTCCAAATAGATCTTTATATCACTAGAGGAATTGCCAGCAGGAGGCAGGAGGTCCTGATTACTCTATATAAATCTTATATCACTAGAGGGGCCACCAGAAGAAAGAAATAGGTCCTGATTACTCTATGGATCTTTATATCACTAGGGGGATCACCAAAAGAAAGAAGGAGATCCTGATTCCTCTATATAAATCTTTATATCACTAGAGGGGTCACCAGAAGAAAGGAGAGCCTGATTACTCTATATGGATCTTTAGATCACTAGAGGGATCACCAGAAGAAAGAAGGAGGTCCTGATTACTCTACTCTATATAAATCTTTATATCACTAGAGGGGTCACCAGAATAAAGGAGGTCCTGATTACTCTATATGGATCTTATCACTAGAGGGATCACCAGTGGGAGAAAGGAGGTCCTGATTCCTCTACAACAGTGATGGTGAACCTTGGCACCCCAGATGTTTTGGAACTACATTTCCCATGATGCTCAACTACACTGCAGAGTGCATTAACATCATGGGAAATGTAGTTCCAAAACATCCGGGGTGCCAAGGTTCACCATCACTGCCCTATATTTAGATCTTTTATCACTAGAGGGATCAACAGCAGAAGGAAGGAGGTTCTGATTCCTCTATATCAGGTGCCAAACACAAGGCCCGTGGACCGAATTCGGCCCTTCGGGACATTTCTTGTGGCCCTCGTACCTCCTCCTGGACCCTGTGCTTTCTGCTTTCCAGCACTGCCTCTATCTATCTTCCCAGCAGCAGCGCTAGGTAAGGGTGGTGCACTGTAATGTAAGGGAGGGTGGGGGACTCAACTTCTGATGATGGGGAGGCTCCTGACGTCTGATGGAAGGGTAGGGGATGCTTTGGACATCTTTTCTTATAGATACAACTGGCCCTTTTTGAGGGCAATCATATTGCTGGTGTGGTCCTCGATTAATTTGAGTTTGACACCCTTGCTCTATATAGATCTTTATATCACTAGAGGGGTCACCAGCAGGAGGAAGGAGGTCCTGATTCCTCTATATATATATATATATTTACAATGCCTTGCAGTATTCGGCCCCCTTGAACTTTTCGACCTTTTGTCACATTTCAGGCTTCAAACATAAAGATATAAAACTGTAGTTTTTTGTGAAGAATCAACAACAAGTGGGACACAATCATGAAGTGGAACGAAATTTATTGGATATTTCAAACTTTTTTAACAAATAAAAAAACAAAAAATTGGGCGTACAAAATTATTCAGCCCCCTTAAGTTAATACTTTGTAGCGCCACCTTTTTCTGCGATTACAGCTGTAAGTCGCTTGGGGTATGTCTCTATCAGTTTTGCACATCGAGAGACTGACATTTTTGCCCATTCCTCCTTGCAAAACAGCTCGAGCTCAGTGAAGTTGGATGGAGAGCGTTTGTGAACAGCAGTTTTCAGTTCTTTCCACAGATTCTCGATTGGATTCAGGTCTGGACTTTGACTTGGCCATTCTAACACCTGGATATGTTTATTTGTGAACCATTCCATTGTAGATTTTGCTTTATGTTTTGGATCATTGTCTTGTTGGAAGACGAATCTCCGTCCCAGTCTCAGGTCTTTTGCAGACTCCATCAGGTTTTCTTCCAGAATGGTCCTGTATTTGGCTCCATCCATCTTCCCATCAATTTTTACCATCTTCCCTGTCCCTGCTGAAGAAAAGCAGGCCCAAACCATGATGCTGCCACCACCATGTTTGACAGTGGGGATGGTGTGTTCAGGGTGATGAGCTGTGTTGCTTTTATGCCAAACATAACGTTTTGCATTGTTGTCAAAAAGTTTGATTTTGGTTTCATCTGACCAGAGCACCTTCTTCCACATGTTTGATGTCTCCCAGGTGGCTTGTGGAAAACTTTAAACAACACTTTTTATGGATATCTTTAAGAAATGGCTTTCTTCTTGCCACTCTTCCATAAAGGGCAGATTTGTGCAGTATACGACTGATTGTTGTCCTATGGACAGAGTCTCCCACCTCAGCTGTAGATCTCTGCAGTTCTTCCAGAGTGATCATGGGCCTCTTGGCTGCATCTCTGATCAGTCTTCTCCTTGTATGAGCTGAAAGTTTAGAGGGACGGCCAGGTCTTCCTAGATTTGCAGTGGTCTGATACTCCTTCCATTTCAATATTATCGCTTGCACAGTGCACCTTGGGATGTTTAAAGCTTGGGAAATCTTTTTGTATCCAAATCCGGCTTTAAACTTCTCCACAACAGTATCTCGGACCTGCCTGGTGTGTTCCTTGTTCTTCATGATGCTCTCTGCGATTTAAATGGAGACTATCACAGTGCAGGTGCATTTATACGGAGACTTGATTACACACAGGTGGATTCTATTTATCATCATTAGTCATTTAGGTCAACATTGGATCATTCAGAGATCCTCACTGAACTTCTGGAGAGAGTTTGCTGCACTGAAAGTAAAGGGGCTGAATAATTTTGCACGCCCAATTTTTCAGTTTTTTATTTGTTAAAGTTTGAAATATCCAATAAATTTCGTTCCATTTCATGATTGTGTCCCACTTGTTTATTCTTCACAAAAAATTACAGTTTTATATCTTTAGTTTTGAAGCCTGAAATGTGGCAAAAGGTTGCAAAGTTCAAGGAGGCCGAATACTTTTGCAAGGCACTGTATATCACTAGAGGGATCACCAGCAGGAGGAAGGAGTTCCTGATTCCTCTACATAGATCTTTATATCACTAGACCAAAGGAGGAAAGTCCAAAACTAACCTTAGAAAGTGCTGTTTTACGAAAAGAGTAGTTGATGCTTGGAATAGATTTCCAGCAGAGGCAGTGAGTCAATCAACAGTAGGTAGATTTAAACCCAATTGGGACAAACATAGATCTAAACTCAGACAAAAATGGGAAAAAAATAAGAGACAGACTCAAAGGACCAGTTGGTCTTTCTCTGCCGTCACTCTTCTATGTTTTCTCTCCCTCCCCTCTTCAAAAGGGAAAAGATTCATAGCGGCAGGAGAGGCGATTGAAGTTTTTAATGAGGGGTTTGGGCATGGTGACGGGATTAAATGACGGGTCTCCCTCCCTCTGTGTCACCGTGACAAAACTCTGATGCGCCGGACGCAGCGTGAGGCGGATCAGAGTCACCCAGACGATGGCTCAGATGGACCGTGCTGCGCGGTGACACGGAGAGCCGGTGAAGGAGACACCATGTCCTACCACCCTCTGCGTAGGCACCACGGCCACGTCGGGCCGACACATTGGCCGGCCACATGGAATCTGTACCTTCCAGTGCTCCATGACTCCGGGACCTGGGGGCGAAATGTCTGGATGGCGTTGACCCCTCCATCGTTCTTGGTTCAAGAGGACCCACAGGAGCCACTTGGGTCGTCCTTCTGCTCATGGAGCCATTCTGTGGTGAGCTGTGGGGAAGGGTAATGGTATCCAGTCTGATAGATATCTGTATGGCCACCTTGAAGAAGATGCCTTAAAGGAACCTGTACTGATTAGTGACTTGAAAATGCTAAGTGCCTGGCTGCCTCTGGATTCAGTACTACTTAGTCCATGTTGCCAAGTTTAGGATAAAATAAGATGGTGGTAAATTTGGCTACGCCGGCTGATTGAGAAACATTTTCCAACAAGTCCATTCAACAGAAGTTGACCGTTAGTTTGACTTCTTTTGAGTGGTAACGTCAACCCATGGGTTGAACATTGACCAGTTCCTGCTGAACCGGCCGAATTTCGACCTGTCTGTAGCCACCCTAAGTCACAACTTGAAGCTAAAATATGGCTGTTGTCTTCTGTGTCATGCTACTGGGCGCCTGATCTTTAAGCAGCAGAGCTGTCACCTAGAAGGCTGGTGGCAGATGTTGCGTCGGCTTGTGGTGCCATTGCTGTTTTGTGAATCTTTGTATTTTTATTGTCTTTCTGTAGAGCCTCTGTCCATCCAAAACTGTCCATTTAAGTTCTGGATGGATGACAGCAGGCTGAATCACTCACCTAACTGCCACCTAACCTAACTGCCACCTAACTTAACTGCCACTCCAGACGTGTGCTCTCTGTGAGTTCCCAACTCTGCCCACCAGAGTCTCACCTGCTTGGCTTCCGAATAATAGTGTAATAGGGAAAACATTTATGCTACAATGTATCTTTTAAATGCTGAGCAATCATTTTTCTAGAGATCCTTGATGGAGTATGTTTCTCCTGTGAGTGTGTAGATGCTGACACTGAGCAGTGCTCAAAAAGTACAATGGTGAATCCCCATGGCATTTCCAACTCTCCTGGTAGAGGTCTTGGGATACTTTTCTTGAACCCAAAGCTGGATATAGAGATATGCTGATCATAGGTATTGGTGTGATTGGCTTGTGGGGTCAGGAAGGAGGTTTGCTTTTATCTGAGAGGTAAAAATGGGCACAGTTGACCCCAAGATAGGAGTGGGGGGGAGGGAGGGGGGATTCAATGGATTTGTGTCCTTTCCCAGTAGATGTAAAAAGCACTAGGTATCATAAACAGTTGCCTTTTTCTATCCTTTGTTCTATCTCTGTCCTGCCCCATCAGTGCTGGGATTGGATAGGATGGCTGTTGTGTGCTTCAGTCATTGGGGGTATCTCTGCTCCACTGGTATGTATTGATCCATGTAATCTTCACTTTGGTATGTATTGATCCTTGTGATCTCCACTCTTGTATGTATTGATTCATGTAATCTCTGCTCTGGTATGTATTGATGCCTGTGATCTCTATTCTGGCGTGTATTGATCTGTGTGATCCTCACTCTGGTATATGTTGATCCCTGTGATTTCTACTCTGGTGTGTGTTGATCCCTGTGATCTCTACTCTGGTATGAATTGATGCCTGTGATCTCTATTCTGGTGTGTATTGATCCCTGTGATCTCTACTCTGGTATGTGTTGATCCCTGTGATTTCTACTCTGGTGTGTATTGATCCATGTGGTTTCTACTCTGGTGTGTATTGATCCATGTGGTCTCTACTCTGGCATGTATTGATCCATGTGGTCTCTACTCTGGTGTGTATTGATCCCTGTGATCTCTACTCTGGTATGTGTTGATCCCTGTAAACTCTACTCTGGTATGTGTTGATCCATGTGATCTCTATACTGGTGTGTATTGATCTGTGTGATTTTCACTTTGGTATGTATTTATCCCTGTGATCTGTACGCTGGTATGTATTGGCCCCTGTGATCTCTACTCTGGTATGTGTTGATCCCTTTGATCTCTACTCTGGTATGTGTTGATCCCTGTGATTTCTACTCTGGTGTGTATTGATCCATGTGATCTATATTCTGTGTGTATTGATCTGTACGCTAGTATCCCTGTGATCTCTACTCTGGTATGTGTTGATCCCTGTGATCTCTACTCTGTTATGTGTTGACCCCTGTGATCTCTACTCTGTTATGTGTTGATCCCTGTGATTTCTATTCTGGTGTGTATTGATCCATGTGGTCTCTACTCTGGTGTGTATTGATCCATGTGGTCTCTACTCTGGTGTGTATTGATCCATGTGGTCT
Organism: Pelophylax lessonae; assembly: GCF_965119305.1. NCBI lineage: Eukaryota > Metazoa > Chordata > Amphibia > Anura > Ranidae > Pelophylax > Pelophylax lessonae. The sequence goes on from NC_138772.1 coordinate 545,880,129, forward strand.
CTACTCTGGTGTGTATTGATCCATGTGGTCTCTACTCTGGTGTGTATTGATCCATGTGATCTCTATTCTGATGTGTATTGATCCCTGTGATCTCTACTCTGGTATGTGTTGATCCCTGTAAACTCTACTCTGGTATGTGTTGATTCATGTGATCTCTATTCTGGTGTGTATTGATCCTTGTGATCTCTGCTGTATTATGCATTGATCCTGTGATCTCCACTCTGATATTATTATACAGGATTTATTTACCGCCAATAGTTTACGCAGGGCTTTACAACATAAGGGCAGGCAATACAATTACATTACAATTTAATACTGTAGGAATCAGAGGGCCTTTAGAGCTTACAATCTAAGAAATGTATTGATCCCCGTTATCCCTACTCTGATATGTATTGATCCCTGTGATCTGTACTGTAGTCTGTATTGACCCCCATATGGGGAGGGGATTAGGGTTGCATTGTCTTCCTGGATCCATACACGTGTCTCTGAATGCTTCTCACCTGGACTGTGACCCCTCATTGTTGTCACAATTGTTTTATGATCGCTTCTCTCATTAATGAGTAACCAGCAGAGTGCAGGGAATGGCCGCTGACAGCTGATAACCATCCAATGAATGTCGCCTTTATGGCTGTAGGGAAGATCAGGGACATATTTGCTTTTCATAGTTATATAATTAGGTTGAAAAAAGTTCGTTGAGTTTAACCAATAGAAAAAATGAAGCAATAAATGAATAGAAAACCCTCGTATACAGAACAAGATACACACAGCTGTTTCCGAGGATGGCGGATAAAAACTCTTATACGGCATGGCCCAATAATTGGGCCCCAATTCTCTCCAACAGGAGCAACAAATTTCCTTCCTGATCCTCTAATTGGCTGTTCCCTGAACCAATAATCTGCGGTTACCTTTTGGCGCACTTTGCCGGCTTTTCTTGCTATAAATCTATTCTGCCATCTTCATGGGAGCTCCGCCTCTGCCTCCGCCTTCTCTTCACTTTAATGGATGATGCAACTGCAAGCTTTGGGGCGGAGTAAGTAATCAGCCAAATTCTTAGTGGGGGAAAAAAATGAAGGCAACGTCCCTAAATTTGGTCAAATCTATCCAAGAAGATTTAAAAGAATTATTTTCTTTGTTGTCCTATGATGAAAAAGAGCCGAAATGTTGCCAGGAGTCCGAATTTCCAGTGAATAAGGTGAGATATCCGTTTTCTGCCTCCTGTAAATGTTGTCAATTTCAAACGCGCCAATTTAAATATATTCACCTCATGCAATCCCTTTTACAACAGGGCTCTGACTTGGAGAAGGAGAACCATCACAAAGAGCCAGAACATGCTCATGTACCAGCAAAGATCATGATGTTAGAAGGAGAGAGCAGAGTGAGCTCATCAGTGTGCTGTTTCTCCTTTCAATGTCCATTCACAGGCTGGGGGGAGGGACCAGACCTGGAAGTGTTACTGAACTGCAGGTCTCCTCTCCTGCCAGACAGCGCTATTCCCTGCAGCAGAGCTGTGTAAATGGCAGGACTGGATGGTTTTCATTTGTACCCGGAGGCCGGCTGTCTCTGCCTCCAATCCTCACTGACCCAGAACAAGCATGTAGCCAGTGAAATCAAAATGCCTGACTGCTTGGGTCATGTTTTATATCAAGAGGTGATCAATTCCCTGACGATGGTCCCTCTGGCCAGTACTGGACAGCTGCTCCAAATTCCATGGTTCTCCGGCATGCTTGCTGGCCGGCTTCCCCTGATTGGCTGGAATAACGCGTGTTTTCTGATGTCACTTGGCACACGGATTTCCAAATTGGCCTAAAATGATGAAAAAATTAGATTTTTACTTTTTTTTTTGGGGGGGGGGGGGGGATTTTTTTATAGCAGAAAGTGGAAAAAATATATTTTTTTTTTTTTTGTTTCAGAATTGTTGCTCTTTTTTTGTTTATAGCGCAAAAAATAAAAACCGCACAGGCGATCAAATACCACCAAAAGAAAGCTCTGTTTGTGGGAACAAAAAGGAGATCAATTTTATTTGGGTACAGTGTCGCACGACCGCGCGATTGTCAGTTAGGCTCCATGCACACAGGGCTTCATAAAAACGTGCTCCAAAGCTGTTTCTTGACGCCAGGAAAAAGCAGCTGGTAAACGTGCTTTCAGTAGCTTTTTCCATTGGCGTTATTGCACGTTTGGCCACGTCGCTTTTAGCAGCGTTTTTTCTGCCTCCATTCAAAATCAATGGTTCCCTTTGGGAGCCTATTGATTTGAATGGAAGTCGCACCGCAAGTCGGATGACTTGCGCTGTGAGAATCTTGAGGGGGAACTCCACGCCAAAAATGGGGAAAAAAACTGCGTGGGGATCCCCCCCCCCCCAGGTTCCAAACCAGGCCCTTCGGGTTTGGTATGAAATTTGAGGGTAGCCCCACGCCAAAAAAACTGCGTGTGGTTCCCCCCCCCCCCCCCCCAAAATCCATACCAAACCCTTATCCAAGCATGCAGCCCGGCAGGCCAGGAAAGGGGACGTGCAAGCGGCCCCACCCCCCCCGGACCATACCAGGCCACATGCCCTCAACATGGGGGGGTGTGGGTGCTTTAGGGCAGTGGGGGCTCTGCACCCCCCACCTTGCCACTCAAGATTCTCACAGCGCAAGTTGGATCATTCTGATCCGACTTGCGGTGCGACTTCCATTCAAATCAATAGGCTCCCCTAGGGAACCATTGATTTTGAATGGAAGAAAAAAAACGTATAACGTGGCTTAACGCACGTTAAGCAACGTTATTCAGCCTTTAGCAGTGTCAGACGTTTTTACAGCTTGACGCTGCAGCTCCAGAACCCACAGTTCCTGGGTTTTTTTGGAGCTGTAAAACGCCTATGCCACTTGGAGCTCCTAAAAGCTCTATGTGTGCATGAGGCCATAGAATAACATGGATGGGCGTTCTGCAGCTGCAAAAAAAAACGTCTGACGCTGCTAACAGCAGCTCCAAAAACGTCCAGTGTGCATGAGGCCTTAAAGTAACGCAGTGCCGAATCGCAAAACATGGTCTGGTCATTAAAGGGGAAAATCTTTCCGGTCCAGAAGTGGTTAATGGACGGGGTGTCAGTCTGGAGGAGTGGGCATTCCTAGGCAGGTAGCTGCCATAACCCCGGTATTTTCTTTCACGGCGGGCGGTCCGCTGTAACATAAAAGTGGTCCCAGTGGTGGATTTGCCATGGGATCACTTTTATGGGTGATGGGAGAGGTGCCCCCCCCCCCCCTCCTGTTGCTGCCTGTTTTCCACGCTTACCGGAGCCGTCAGTAGCGGGAAAAACGATCCAATCCGCTCGCCTGATGGGCAGGAAGTTGAGTCAAGATGGACCCCACTCCACTCTATGGCCTTGGAGGACCGGAGCGACGTCATACGTCACTTACACCCAACAGCCTTAACCACTTAAGCCCCGGAGGATTTTCCTGCTAAAAGACCAGGGGGTATTTTGCGATTCGGCACTGCGTGACTTTAACGGACAATTGCGCGGTCGTGCGACGCTGTACCTTAACGAATTTGACGTCCTTTTTTTCCCACAAACAGAGCTTTCTTTTGGTGGTATTTGATCACCTGTGTGATTTTTTGATCACGCGCTATAAACAAAAAAAGAGCGTCAATTTTTGCAAAAATAGCAATATTTTTCACATTTTTTATATGAAATTCCCCCAAAAAAAAAATGTAAAAATCAAAATTTTTTAACATTTTCGGCCAATTTGTTTTATGCTACCTATGTTTGGTAAAAAAAATCGCAAAAAGCATATTTTGATTGGTTTGCGCAAAAGTTATTGCCTTTACTAACCAAGGGAAAGATTTTTGTCATTTTTGTTGTTTTTTTTTTTAACGCGTAATGGCGGCGATCTGCGATTTTTTTTTTTTTTTTTTTTTTTTGCGGCACTGCGACATTGGGGCGGACAGATCGGACCCTTGACTGACATTTTTGACACTTTTGGGGTTACCAGTGACATTTCTACAGTAATCAGTGCTATACATATGCACTGTTACTGTAAAAATACACTGGTAGTGAAGGGGTTAACTTTATTTGGGAGGGAGGGGCTGTGTGTGTCCCTAGGGGCGTGCTTTCTACTGTGATTGGCTGTGGCTTGAGCTGTAAGGACACTGATCAACGGATCTACATAGTAGATCCGTGTGATCAGTGTCTTTACACCGAGGAGAATGACAGGTGGCTTGTTTACACAAGCTGCCTGACTTTCTCCCTCTCCCCCGCCGATCGCAGAGTGACCGGCGGACATCGGGTCCGCCGGTCACACGCGCGGGGGGGGTCCGTGACCGCGCCTCCGCGGGCGCGCGCTCGCTCTCCAGACCCTCCCAGGCTAGTGACGTTAATTAACATCACTCTGCCTGGCCGGGGCTGACCGCCGCAGTAAATTTACTTGCGGCGGTCGGCAAGCGGTTAAAGGGCCAATTATTACTTTTTTTTTTTTAATAAAAAATAAATATAGATTTTTTTTTTAAAATAAAAAAAAAAATACTTTTTTTCTTTATTATTGCTTTTTAGTGTAGATGTGAGGTGTGAGGTCTTTTTGACCCCCAGATCTCACATTAAAGAGGATCTGTCCTGTTTATTTATATTAAAATTTCTGTTCCTTGTAACAGGAATAAAAGTGATCAAAAAATGTTTTTAAAGGGACAGTGTAAAAATAAAAAAAGTAAGACCAAAATAAAATTTTTAAACAGCCCGTCTCTCCAAGCTCGCGTGTACGTAAGTTGCGCCCACATATGTAAACGGTGTTCAAACCACACATGTGAGGTATCGCCGCGATCGTTAGAGCGAGAGCAATCATTCTATCCCTAGACCTTCTCTGTAACTCTAAACTGGAAACCTGTAGACATTTTTTAAATGTCACCTATGGAGATTTTTAAGTACCAATGTTTCTCACCATTCCACGAGCGTGCGCAATTTTGAAGCATGACATGTTGGGTATCTATTTACTCGGCGTAACATTATTTCACATTATAGAAAAAAAAAATTGGGCTAACTTTACTGCTTTCTTTTTTTGTTAATTCAAAAAAGTGTATTTCTTTTTCTTTTTTTTTTTTAAACTGCGTTTGGAAGACCGCTGTGCAAATACGGTGTGACATAAATGTTTGCAACAATCTACTTTTTAGTCTCTAGGGTCTCTGCTAAAAAAAAAAAATAAAAAATATTATATATATATATATATATATATATATATATACTGTGTGTGTATGTGTATGTATGTATATGTATATATATATATATATACTGTGTGTGTATATATATCCTATCTATCTATTTATCATCTATCTATATCTATTTCATAAATATATATATCTCGATAGAGAGATAGATAGAGAGATAGATAGATAGATATATATATATATATATATATATATAGATATATATATATATATATAGATATATATATATATATATATATATAGATATATATATATAGATATATATATATATATATATATATATATATATATATATATATATATATATATATATATATATATATATATATATATATATCTATTTGGGGATTCTAAGTAATTTTCTTGCAGACAATACTGATTTTAACTTGTAAAACAACAAATATCAGAAATAGGCCCGGTCCTTAACTGTCTAGGTAACGCCCACATGTGATGCTGATCCTCCATAATTGAAAGGGACAGGGCAGGGACAGTCAGGCTGGGGAAAGGTGTCAAACTGGCTGCCCTCCAGCTGTTGTGGAACTACAAATCCCATGAGGGTTTGCAGTTACAAGTACGACTCCCATAGGCAGAGGCATGATGGGATTTGTAGTTCTGCAACAGCTGGAGGGCCGCCAGTTTGACACCCTGGGATGTCCTCCAGCCAGGAAATGAGGCGGGGCTCTTATCTAACTTGTTACAGCTTCTAATGCACATGGTGAGAAGCTCGCAGTGTGCAGTGAAATCAGAGGAAGCCGTTTCAGTCCAGGAGAGGAGCCGCTATACCTGTGCAGGGGAAGGTCGGAGGTCAGATTTAGGCACTGATCTCTCTGATCGGAGACCAGACGTTCTAAGAAGAGATTGTGCAGAGCTCGGCAGTGAAGGGGTTAGCTGCGGTAATTGGGTGTCGTCGGGCCGGGCTGGGAGACGCGGTTCAGGCCGAGGCAGGTTGGGTGTCGGGAAGGTATGTGTGATGTGTGGATGACAGGTAGGGGCAGGTTCCCCCGCAGACACGCCGTACAAAGTCAGCGAGGGAAATCCTGACAACCTGCACTGCAGAATCCTGCCAGGAGGAAACCATACACGATTGGCTCGACGGCATCCAGGAAGATCAGAATGGAAAATTACAGCTTAGTAGATGTAAACCCAGAAGGGAGAGATTTACTAAAACTGGAGCACACAGAATCTGGGGCAGCTGTGCGCGGTAGCCAATCAGCTCCCAGGTTAACCACTTCAATACCGGGCGCTTTGACCCCCCTTCCCGCCCAGGCCAATTTATAGCTTTTAGCGCTGTTGCATTTTGAATGACAATTGCGCGGTCATGCAACGCTGTACCCAAACCAAATTTATGTTTTTTTTTCCCCACAAATAGAGCTTTCTTTAGGTGTTATTTGATCACCGCAAGCTTTTTTCTTTTTTGCTAAACAAATAAAAAAAAGATCAAAAAGTTTGAAAAAAAATTTTTTTTTTATTTGTTATAAAATTTTGTAAATACGTTTTTTTCCTGCACTGATGAGCACTGATGAGGCCGCACTGACAGGCACTGATGGGGTGGCACTAATATGCAGCATTGGTGGGCATTGATAGGCGGCACTGATGGGCACTGATAGGCGACATTGATGGGCACTGATAGGCGGCATTGATGGGCACTGATAGGCGGCATTGATGGGCACTGATAGGCGGCACTGATAGGCAGCACTGATAGGCGACACTGATAGGCGACACTGATAGGCGACACTGATAGGCGACACTGATAGGCAGCATTGATAGGCAGCACTGGTGGGCAATAATGGGCACTGGTGGGCAGCACTGATGGCAATGATGGGCACTGGTGGGCAGCACTGATAGGGAGGGCACTGGCGGCCTCCCTGATTGCCATCCCTGGTGGCCATGGTGGCATCCCTGGGCTCATGGGTGAGCATCCCTGGGGTCATGGGTGGGTGGCCATGGTGGCATCCCTGGGGTCATGGGTGAGCATTTCTGGGGTCATGGGTGGGCATCCCTGGTGGTTCTAGACGCACCCCCCCCCAAAGGGTCTGCACTGGAAATCAATGCTCTGATTACCAGTGTAGACCCCCCCCCCCCCACTGTCAGGAGAGCCGCAGATCCTTGTGACATACGCAAATACCTTGTGACATAAAATATTACGATTGCCATTTTATTCTCTAGGGTCTCTGCTGATAAAATACATATCATGTTTGGGGCTTCTAAGTAATTTCCTAGCCAAAAAATAATGATTTTTAACTTGTAGGCAACAAATGTCAGAAAAAGGCTTTTAGGCTGGCCATACATGGGTCGAATTTCGAAAGAATTTTCTTTAGAAAATCTTATCTAAGAATTTTCGTTTCGAATTTCGCACCATTAGTAGGGCCGCAGCAATGGCCGATTTTCATGCGGTCATCGAATTTGAGTGATCAGCATGTTGGAAATTTATTTTGAAAAACAAACGATTTTCTAATCAATGATGGGAGAATCGTACGAGAAATATAATAAAAAAAAAAAAAAAAAAAAAATGTGAATGATTGCAAGAGAAGAAAATTCCCAGAAAGAAAAGAAGATTCTAAGGCTACGAAAATTCTTTTCTGTAGCAATATAGGGGGAAATTGAAGGCTTGGTCGGTCCAATTTTGAAATCAATGGTGGCGCCATCGAATCACAAAACGTACGAAATTTCTGATGTTCGAAAGAACGTTCTTTCGAAAGTCGAAACATTGTACGGCCTGCCTTAGGCATGAAGGGATTAATTGAACAAGCTGAAGTTAGAAGCTGATTGGCTACCGTGCACAGCTGCAGCAGTTTTAGTAAATCCCCCACAAAACATCTCTGTGCACTGTGGTTATTTCATTACATGTAATCCTTGTTTTTTTCCCTTTTTAATTTTTTTAATGCTTTGTTACATCTCTGTACTGCTGCTCTCCTGCAGCCTTGTTGCAGCACACTCCAGTGCCGGCTGCATGGCCGGTGTCCTGATGGTGGACAGAGGTCCATGCCTGCAGAACGTGTGTTGAAAGAGCCACTTGTAATCTCCACTGGAAGCCCATGTGGCGGAGTGACAACGCAGGGGCACAATCTGGAAACACAGACAGAGCGTTGTCACCCTATCACAGGAAGTAACTGAAAAAAGACCTTCATGGCAGGATCAGAAGGGTCTATTTGAATGAAAAATTCAGATTTAAAAAAAATTTAAAGGGATTTTAACCACTTTAAGACCGGAAGGATTTGCCCCCTTAACCACTTGCCGTCTGCTCACTAGAGCTCTACTGCGGCAAAGTGGCTCTTGTAGGTCTGACGATGTAGACCTACATTGCCAGACACTCCCCTTTCTCGGAGGCTCGCTCCCGCTGTATTCAGTCACAGCGGGAGTCGGGCCAGGGGAGGAGCAGCGGTGATCACCGCCGCTCTTCCCCGATCGTCGGGGATCGAGTGTGGAGATCCGCCTGCTTGTGTAAACCAAGCGGGCGGATCTCCTAAGTGACAGGCAGGGTCAGATTGCAGGGTTCAGCATAGCTTAACATGCGATCTGTCCCTGTGTCACTCAGTCACCTCCCCCCACACATGTCAGTAAGTACCAGGCATACATTAACCCCTCCCTCTCCAATAAAATTAACCCCTTCCCTGCCAGTGTCATTTTACAGTAACAGTGCATATTTATAGCACTGATTACTGCAGTAATGTCACTGGTACCCCCAAAAGTGTCAAAAATGTCAGTCAAGGGTCCGATCTGTCCGCCGCAATGTCACAGTCCCGCAAAAAAAATCGCAGATCGCCGCCATTACTCATTAAAAAAAAAAAAAACACCAAAAATGACAAAAATCTTTCCGGTAGTTAGTTAACGCAATAACTTTTGCGAAAACCAATCAAAATACACTTATTGTGATTTTTTTTTTTTACCAAACATAAGTAGCAGAAAACAAATTGGCCAAAAATTGAAAAAAAATTTGATTTTTAAATTTTTTTGGGGGGGAATTTCATATAAAAAAAATTTGAAAAATTGTTTATAGCGTAAAAAGGAAAAATCGCACATGTGATCAAATACCACCAAAAGAAAGCTCTGTTTGTGGGAAAAAAAGGACGTAAATTTAGTTTGGGTACGGCGTCGCACGACAGCGCAATTGTCAGTTAAAGTCGCACAGTGCCGAATCGCAAAAAGTGGCCTGGACGTAAGACAGCAAAATCCTCCGGTGGTAAAGGGGTTAATGACCAGGCCATATTTTGCGATTCGGCACTGCGTTACTTTAACGGACAATTGCGCGGTCGTGTAACCAAATAAAATTGATGTCCTTTTTCCCCACAAATAGAGCTTTCTTTTGGTGGTATTTGATCACCTCTGTGATTTTTTTTTATTTTTATTTTTTGCGCTATAAACAAAAAAAGAGCGACAATTTTGAAAAGAAAAAAAACAATTTTTCACTTTCTGCTATGACATTCCCAAAAAAAAAAATTAAAAATCTAATTTTTTTAACATTTTAGACCAATTTGTTTTCTGCTACATATTTTTGGTAAAAAAAAAAAAATCGCAATAAGCGTATTTTGATTGGTTTGCCCAAAAGTTATCGCGTCTACAAACTAAGGGAAAGATTTATGTCATTTTTATTGTTTTTTTTTTTTTTTTGTAATTTTTAGCAGGACTGCGACATTGCGGCGGACAGATCGGACCCCTAACTGACATTTTTTACACTTTTGGGGGGACCAGTGACATTACTACAGTAATCAGTGCTAAAAATATGCACTGTTACTGTAATAATGCCATTGGCAGGGAAGGGGTTAACATTTTTTTTTTGGGGGGGGGGGGGGTTTACTTCCTCTTTAACTTTTGAAATATTATGCACATATGCTTCACTGGGGAAAGGGGGGCATTTTTGGGTTGGCGATATTCCTGTGCTAAGAGCATGATCATTGCACTCTCTCAGCTGTCAAAGACCCCTCTCAGTCCCTGCTAATGATTGGTAGCTGGAAGGACCGGGTCCTGATCATGTGATCACTGTGAGGGCCAGTTACATTGGTCACGTGATCGCCCATCCTTCCCACCCCATGGGTGTTGGGAACTTTTTAAAGGGCAGGAAGGGGTAAATATGTGGGATTTTAATGTCTGGGTTTAATGTGAGAAGAATGTGAAGAGAAGCCTGGGGGGGAAACCTGTACAACCTGGAAGATCTGTTCATCTCATTAATGATACGAGTGGAATGTTAATCGGTGGAACATATCTACAAAATGGATTTCAATGAGGCCGGGTGCACAGTCTGCCGCCGGGGTGCTTTGCATTAATGCAAGCTCATTCAATGTGAGCGGTCCGGCAACGCAGCTCAACTTCCCGAAAAACGGACCCTCACTTTTTTCTTGCAGCATGCCGCAGAGTGTTTCTATCAGCAAGGTGTGTTGGGGTGTCCAGGGCTGCTGATAGGGGGGGGGGGGGGGACCACCAGTCATCCTGTAGGGGGCCCGGGCACACAGGGGGGCCCCAACAGCATAGAGGAATCAGTGTGGTCAGGCAGAGGGGCAATTACAGAAGGAAGCCCTGTGCAGCTCTCTGCAGCAGCTGAAAACCAGTTTCTCCCCCCTCCTGCCAGCTTTCAGCTGCTGCAGGGAGAGACACAGACACAGGGCATCCTTCCTGTAATTGCTTCTCCGACACCGATCCCCCTCTCTGTTCTGCCTGCTTCTGACCCCCTTCCCGTGTGCCCCCTTTTCACTGTACTGCCCCCCTCCCACAGTGCTGCAGGCTTCCCTGTCCTGTATATAAAAAAAAAATTAGCAAATTTAATAAAAATGAAACAATAATACATAATTTAAAAAAAATTATAAAATAAAAGAATTCGTAAAATTTTTTACATTATATAAAAAAAGTTAGACATTTAAAAAAAAAAAAAAAAATGTAAAAAACAATTAAAGGACTAATTCACACGTTTACATTAAAAAAAAAAAAAAAGTTATACATTTAAAAACAAAAATGGCCCTAAGGCTCCGTTCACATGTAGGCGTTTTGGGGCGTTTTTGGGGAGTTTTTCTGCTCTAGGATCAGCTCTCAAAACGCCCAACAAGACAAATCCTATTCATTTCAATGGCCCCTGTTCACATCTGAGCGTTTTGTCGCTGTTAGCAAAACGCCCAACGCTCAAAAAAGTACATGAGCTTCTTTTTGGGCAGATTACAGGCGTTTTCCATTGGTTTCTATTCAATCTAAAAACGCCTGCACAAAAAACGCCTGTAAAACGCCTGCAAAAAAGTCTGTAATTAGCAACGCCAAGATGTGAACGTAGCCTAAAGGCCCGTACACACGTACCGATCGTCGGCATACAAACGTCGGCGGACGAAGGATCTGCCGATTGTACGCTTGTTAGTATGGTGTCTCCGACAGATGTCAGCGCACATTCTGCAGACAAGAATATGTCGTGCAGGCATTAAAATTTTTGTATGCCGACACCAGAGCAGCCGATTGTTCGCCAGTCAGTACAGAATTCGGCCGACAGACCGCAGATTTGCAAGACTGGGCATGCTCAGAAAAGAAAAAACACAGGGAAAGTTAACCATCACATGACATCACTGCTGCAATCGGCTGTAGTCGGCGGACAAAAGTCTTGTGCAGTCTTTGCACTTTTCAACCGACACCGACATTCCGGGGACAAAAGACGGACGATCGTCGGCAGACGATCGGTACGTGTGTACGGGGCTTTAGTCTCGGTCCATACTGGTGCGATGCGGGAAAGCCTGCGAATCGGAGCCGGTTCCCGCATTGCACCAGAATTCACACCGAGATCTGCAAATCGCTGGGGGTGTCAATGTAAAGTTAATGACACCCCCAGATTGGATCGCATTGCGAACTGTGAAATGGTGCAGGAATCCGATTTGCATAGGTGTGATCTGATTCCAATGCGAACCACAAAAAGGGTCCTGCGCCATTTTGGTGCGAATGCGATGCGATTTTCAGCCATACATTTTGTATGACTGAAATCGCATTGCACAGATATCGCATGTAATCTGAACAGAGATGCAATGCAAATCACATGCGATGTCTGGCGTCGCGCTAGTGTGAACCGGCACTAAAGGAGGAGTTCTGAGCCCCAGGAATGTGTTGGCTTTATCTTCTGACCTCTTATCAAGATCAATAAATTTTTATTGAGCGGGTTGCAAACTTGTGGTGTTCTTATCCTGGTGGAATCTTAATTTTTATTTTTATTTTGCATTTATGAATATATAACGACTGCACCGGATTTTGCACCCTCCAGCTTTAGTAATTCAAAATCAAAAAGGATATAATTTTTTTTTTTTTTTTTTTTAATAATTTTCCTGTTTTTTTTTTTTAGCTCAATCTCTGGACTAAGGCTCCATTTACATCTCGCAGGTGCGACGGAGCGTGCACTTTTTTTTTTTCCCCCATGTTTCGGGCTGCCCATTGATTTCATTTACCAGTTTTGGACCGGAAGGATCTGATCCCTTAATGACCAGGCCATTTTTTGTGATTCGGCTTTGCGTTACTTTAACGGACAATTGCGCAGTCGTGCGATGCTGTTCCTAAATAAATTTGATGTCCTTTTTTTCCCACAAATAGAGCTTTCTTTTGATCACCTGTGCGATTTTTATTTTTTGCGCTATAAACAAAAAAAGACAATTCTGAAAAAAAAAAAAAATATTTTTCACTTTCTGCTATATAGCATTCCCCCCCCCCCCCCTTATTTTTTCTGGAGTAACTGTACTTGCAAAGTGCTACGTCTATTTGCCTTCAGTATATAAACTCCCTTATGTTCATGCAACAGGCTGATGTAGGGGGGGGGGGGGATATGAAATGACGTTCTGCAGCCCCCTGAATCCTGACGCCTTAGTCGCAGGCTTATAGAGGCTTTCCACAAACCCTTCTCCACTCTTCATACTCGCTGTGGCCCCCGGGGTGTCTCAGAGGGCCACATTCAGGGCCTAAGACACACTCAGAAGACTTTGCTCCGCAGATAATTCTGTATAATTCCATTGATACCTGCGATGAGTGATGTGTGTGGGTGGAAAACGCTCCGCGTAAGTGTGTGTCAGAGGATGTTGTGTAAACTGGAGAGAAGCCATGACAGCTGATAATCCCAACACTTACCGCCCCCTCCCCTCCCTCCACCCCTCTTTTTATTCTGATTTGTTTATTGTCTGTATATATTGCGGTTTGTCTTTTGTTTGCTTTCATTCCAAGTGAAAGTGTGATGGTTCTTATTGTATCGAAGGCCAAAACTTATTTATATATTTTTTTTGGGTGGAGTAGGAAATGACTAAAACCCTGTCAGTTTTCTTAGTCGAATCCTTCCCTCCTCTCTCCATCCTTCCCTTCCCTCCTCTCTTCATCCTTCCCTTCCCTCCTCTCTCAATCCTTCCCTCCTCTCTCCATCCTTCCCTTCCCTCCTCTCTCCATCCTTCCCTTCCCTCCTCTCTCCATCCTTCCCTTCCCTCCTCTCTCCATCCTTCCCTCCTCTCTCCATCCTTCCCTTCCCTCCTCTCTCCATCCTTCCCTTCCCTCCTCTCTCCATCCTTCCCTTCCCTCCTCTCTCCATCCTTCCCTTCCCTCCTCTCTCCATCCTTCCCTTCCCTCCTCTCTCCATCCTTCCCTTCCCTCCTCTCTCCATCCTTCCCTTCCCTCCTCTCTCCATCCTTCCCTTCCCTCCTCTCTCCACCCTTCCCTTTCCTCCTCTCTCCACCCTTCCACCCCTCCTCTCTCCATCCTTCCCTCCTCCTCTCTCCATCCTTCCCTCCTCCTCTCTCCATCCTTCTCTCTCCATTCTTCCTTCCTTCCCTCCTCCTCTCTCCATCCTTCTCTCTCCATTCTTCCTTCCTTCCCTCCTCCTCTCTCCATTCTTCCTTCCTTCCCTCCTCCTCTCTCCATCCTTCTCTCTCCATTCTTCCTTCCTTCCCTCCTCCTCTCTCCATTCTTCCTTCCTTCCCTCCTCCTCTCTCCATTCTTTCTTCCTTCCCTCCTCCTCTCTCCATTCTTCCTTCTCTCCATCCTTCACTCCTCCTCTCTCCATCCTTCACTCCTCCTCTCTCCATCCTTCACTCCTCCTCTCTCCATCCTTCACTCCTCCTCTCTCCATCCTTCACTCCTCCTCTCTCCATCCTTCACTCCTCCTCTCTCCATCCTTCACTCCTCCTCTCTCCATCCTTCACTCCTCCTCTCTCCATCCTTCACTCCTCCTCTCTCCATCCTTCCCTCCTTCTCTCCTTCTCTCCACCCTTCCCTCCTCCTCCTCTCCTTCCCTTCCCTCCTCCTCCTTCCCTTCCCTTCCCTCCTCCTCCTTCCCTTCCCTTCCCTCCTCCTCCTCTCCTTCCCTTCCCTTCCCTCACCATCCTATCAGAATTTTAAAAAGAGTTCACAGCCTATTTCCTACTGCGCATGCACGGGGTGTGCTGCACTTTCTGAACGGTCCCGCTGTCTTCTGGGACCTGTGTTTCTCCCAGAAGGCGGGGGGGGGGGGAGGAGGAGGGGCTGGATATTTTGTAGATTGCTGCGATTACCTTGCGGTGATCTTACTCAGAAGTGGGAGCGGGTACCTGATTTTGACCGGTATCCGCACCCCCCCCCCCCAAACAAAAAAGTGCCAAATGTGGCAGTAGAGGGGGGGAGGGTGCAAACAAGCGGAGCTTCCCTTTTTTGGTGGAGCTTCGCTTTAATGTGAATTAGAACCAATATAGAGTCGCTAGTTCCATACATTTTACATGCTGTATGCTCCCATTCCTCTGTGACGGGAGTCACTTTGGTTGGGGGGGCCCCGTGGAACACAGCTTACCCTAGAGAGGTTGGGAAATCCCTCTCTCAGCCCCCTAGGCCCCTCTTATGTGTAAGTCACCCTGTGTCTATTAGGGGCACAGAGTGACCAAGAAAATAATGGACACTGAGAATATGGTTTGGATTACTCGAATGGGACAGTAATATTTATCAACAATATATCTCAAGGAATATATGAAGACTCTGGGGCTCTAGGCCTAGGATCTATGTTAAAGGCCTAGCTGCCTATTGCCAATAAGAGACTGCTTCACACAGTCAGACTCATCAGCTCAACCACCTGTCTTCCACACATTGTTGATTATGCTGATTTACTCACCTATTGTCTACTGTGGGTTCTGTGTTTATACTTCAGATAATGTGTAATGTATTTTGTTTTAGCCTTGTTGCAGTGCTGAGTTAATTAACATGTTAATTACAACATTGTCTAGATGTGGATTCCCATTCACCTGTTGTTTCTGTCCAGGTGGCTAGGTAATTCTATTTCTGTACACAATTTAATCTGCATAGGATAATGTAATCAGGCAGATGACCTGGTGGGGTAATCTGATCAGGAGGGGAGCGTCCTCCTTTGTGGTATATATTGTATGCGAGTCTGTTCAATAAAGGTTCTAGATTTATACAAGCTAAGTTCTGGCTAATTTTGTATAAGGCGCTGTTGTATGGAATACTGGAAATACTGTAATACTGGAGGAAGCCGTATACTGACAGAAGCCCACAAGCCCATTGTGGGGTCGCGGTTCCGTTCCATTCTATGTCTGGGTCTGGTTTTATAGCCCTGAAGAAGGGGGATGAGGTTGGTTTTACCACTGAAATGAGTTGGCTGATTTTGTAAGAATTATATACTAAAGTAGTATATACCCAAACGCCTCTGGAGAGCCTAATTTAAGGGAGTAACTAAATAAATAAATAAATTGTGTCTAGTGATGTGTATAAATATATTAATAAATGAGTGGGTAAATATTAATTAGCAGCTGCTATAGTTTATAGGAGAGTGGCGACTGCCGGTTTGCGTCCCACCAGGCTACCCGGAAGCTTGCGGCGTGCGTTCCACCTGACGCGCGTTTCGTCAGAGCGTAGTGACGTCTTCTGAAGACGTCACGCCGCTCTCCATTCCCAGGCATTTACCCAGAGCTGGCGTTCATTTACTTTTACTTGTTTTTATTCGATTCTTACTTTGTACAACATATTTTATCGGCAAATTTAAAATAAAACAATTTTTCATGGTACTGCACTATCGGAGCACTTTTTTGTCCTTCTCTTGATTTGGACCTGGAGGATCGGTCCCCAGACACAGGAGTATCACGGACCAGAGTGAACTACAGAGCCCAGCAGTTACCTATAGGCTTGGGAAGCCACAAGCTCGTAAGGTCTTGTTACTATCCGAAACTTGACTGGCTGATTTTGTGCCAATGCGATGTGCATCAGAAATAGGAAAATCCCTATGTGCCACATGACGCATGAATGTTGCCATATCATTGAAATTATTCATTATAATTTTAAATGCACAGAATAAGTAAAGCAGCACGCTTAATGTTAAGTAAACAAACTAGCCAGTTTGCCCGCCTGCACCTCAGTCAGGGATTTGTTATTTGCATATATGCAGCTTCACTATTTTGCGTCTTTTAAAACTATGGTCACTGCAACACAATAGACCATTTGTCATAGTTGGGGACTTTTTTTTTGCAACAATTTTGCACATCGTTGCAATTTTGTTCCCTCCCCCTCAGGCCCAGTATATTTAGTAATTCCAAAATGTGTGTGGCCCTAGGTAGGGGCCCCCGGAGTCAGGCTGTGCAGATCAGCACCTATTTGGGGAGAGGCAGCCGCCAGCCGGTGATCCAACCATTGAAATCCTGGCTGGCCGTCTCGCTGACATCCCACCTCTCTGCAACCTTTGATCTGTGTGTCATCCCTGCAGCCTGGAATGGATCTCCTGGCCTCTCCTGGGTTGTGTGAGGTGATTAAAGGAGGCCGTCAAAGAAAAAAAAAACACAACATTGGGTAACAAATATGTGAAGTGTGAAACTTCAGAAGAGAACAAAGTAACTGAGATGAAAGATGGATGCCTATTTCTGGGAAGCTGCCCCAGGTGCAGTGTTTCCATGTGGGGGTGCTGCATGGTGGTCTGCGCCTTTTTCATCACAACAGTAGGCCCTGCATTTGTTGTCTCTCTGGCCAGCCTGGTGTGGGAGGGCAGGCAGGAGGGGTGGCGGGCAGGAGGGGCAGCTGCCCCAGGTGCAGTGTTTCCATGTGTGGGTGCTGCATGGTGAACTGCATGCTGGTCTGCACTTTATTCATGACAACTGTGCCCTGCTTTTTTGTTGTCCCTCCAGCCAGCCTGGAGCAGGAGGGCAGGCAGGAGGGGAAGCTTCCCCAGGTGCAGTGTTTCCATGTGGGGGTGCTGCATGGTGAACTATGTCCTTCTCATCAAAACTGTGCCCTGCTTTTTGTTGTCCCTCCAGCCAGCTTGGTGCAGGAGGGCAGACAGGAGGGGAAGCTGCCCCAGGTTCAGTGTTTCCATGTGGGGGTGCTGCATGGTGGTCTGCGCCTTTTTCATCACAACAGTGCCCTGCTTTTTGTTGTCCCTCTGGCCAGCCTGGTGCGCGAGGGAAGGCAGGAGGGGTGGCGGGCAGGAGGGGCAGCTGCCCCAGGTGGAGAGTTTCCATGTGGGGGTGCTGCATGGTAAACTGCATGCTGGTCTGCACTTTTTTCATGACCACTGTTCCCTGCTTTTTTGTCGTTCCCTCCAGCCAGCCTGGAGCGGGAGGGCAGACAGGAGGGGAAGCTGCCCCAGGCGCAGTGTTTCCATGTGGAGGTGCTGCTTGGCAAACTGTGCCCTGCTTTTTGTTGTCCCTCCGGCCAGCCTGGAGCGGGAGGGCAGACAGGAGAGGAAGCTGCCCCAGATGCAGAGTTTCCATGTGGGGGTGGTGCAAGGTGAACTGCATGCTGGTCTGCACTTTTTTCATCACCACTGTGGCCTACTTTTTGTTGTCCCTCCGGCCAGCCTGGAGTGGGAGGGCAGGCAGAAGGGGCAGCTGCCCCAGGCACAGTGTTTCTATGTGGGGATGCTGCATGTTAAACTGCGCCCAACTCATCACAACTGTGCCCTTCTTTTTGTTGTCCCTTCAGCTAGCCTGGGGCTGTTCACAGCCAGCACAAGGAGACTGGCAGAGGCAGCAAACACACACTAAGAAGGTCTCAGGATGGCGCTGTGCACTTCCACATCCAGGTGAACTCCGAATGGCAGACCCAGAGACAGCATGTGGGAACCCAGCAGTAGATGATGATTATACATGCATTGTGGGGTGGGGGGAGGTTGGGGTGCAGTTTGACATCTTCGTCCTGGGCACTGGATGACTAATAAGCTTATCTCTCTGCTCTCTCCTCCCATTGGCATGCTCTATACATGAGCACTGTAGCACTGGCTACTCATGCTGCTTCTCCCTCTCCCAGTCTGAGCACTGCTTCATTGATTTTTTTTTTCTTCATGTATTGATGTATTAATGAATACTGAACAGCATTTATTTGGTGTCTTTATATATTCGGAGTCCAGACTTAGAATTCTCTATTGATACATGTCAGTGTGATGTGTTACTCACCCGGCTTTGTAAATGAATTGGTGTTATTAATCTTATGTGTGCTCTTCATGCCGCTGATTCATCTCCTGGCATTAGAGAATACCAAGCTGATATTACACCCCGGGCCCTGGGATTTCCTGCTGGTCACGTGACCTGTGTGTTGGGGCTATCCTCATCCTCCATAGCCCTGAGCGGCACACACATCTCTGGCTGTCTGGAGGCTCACACCAATCCCAGGGGCGGTGACAGCGCATGCAAACGGCAAGATTTCTCTGTGTGATTCGAGATCATCAATTATTGTAGCAGCTCCAGAATCCACTCCTACACAGGGGATGCGGACAACGTATGGACCAGACACTGGAAACTCCGGTATGCCATTCTGTTATGTAGGCTGGCCATAGATTGGATAATATAGCACCAGGAATGATCAGTATGTTCTGTGATTGGTGGGGCCACCATTCCTTGGCAGCTCTTCTTTATCTTTCCTTCATAGGAAAGGGAAGGCTTTGCTTCAGTTTAGCTCAGACAGATATTCCGATAAATGGAAAAAATCTGTATAAGGCCCACCACACGTGTTCTGATTTGATTGCACAATCTTCTTTAGATCTACCAACACGTAGGTGGTGCGGGGGCCTGGCTGGTTGGATTTAAATTTATTGCATAGATTAGGTTGGTCCTTTATGTTATTATTTTATTAATATTTCGGTAGATGGAAAATTGATTGAACAGTCTGACTGTGAGGTGTATGGTGATCCTTTGAGAGGGCTTAGATGGTCCAATACTGGTCAGATTAGAGCACCACAATCAGTCTTCATCAGAAAAGCTGCTTAGGCTCACCATACACTATACCAGTGGTCTCCAAACTGCGGCCCATGGGCCAAATGCGGCCCTTTGCTTTCCTTTATGCTCCCCTTGGGGCCCTGCTCCTCCCACTGTTTTGTTTCCATTTACACCAACGATAGGGCACTGTTCCTTCCACTGACACCAATGATGGGGCACTATTTCTCTCACTGACACCAACAATATGGTACTATTCCTCTTACTGATACCAAGGATAGGGCACTATTCCTTCCACTGACACCAATGATATGGCACTATGCCTCCCACTTATACCGATGATGGGGCACTATTCCTCCCATTGACACCAATGATGGGGCACTATTCCTCCCATTGACACCAATGATGGGGCACTATTCCTCCCACTGACACCAATGATGGGGCACTATTCCTCCCACTGACACCAACAATATATTACTATTCCTCCTACTGATGCCAACAACCAGGCATTATTCCTTCCACTGACACCAATGATGGGGTACTATTCCTTCCACTGACACCAATGATGGGGCACTATTCCTCCCACTGACACCAATGATGGGGCACTATTCCTCCCACTGACACCAATGATGGGGCACTATTCCTCCCACTGACACCAATGATGGGGCACTATTCCTCCCACTGACACCAATGATGGGGCACTATTCCTCCCACTGACACCAATGATGGGGCACTATTCCTCCCACTGACACCAATGATGGGGCACTATTCCTCCCACTGACACCAATGATGGGGCACTATTCCTCCCACTGACACCAATGATGGGGCACTATTCCTCCCACTGACACCAATGATGGGGCACTATTCCTCCCACTGACACCAATAATATAGTACTATTCCTCCTACTGACAACAATGATGGGGCATTATTCCTTCCACTGACACCAATGATGGGGCACTATTCCTCCTACTGATACGAAGGATAGAGCACTTTTCCTTCCACTGACACCAATGATACAGCACTAGTCTCCCCATTGAAACCAACGATGAGGCACTATTCCTCCTGATACGAAGGATGGAGCACTATTCCTCCCACTGACACCAATGATGGGGCGCTATTCCTCCCACTGACACCAATGATGGGGCACTATCCCTCCCATTGAAACCAATGATGGGACACTATTCCTCCCACTTATACCAATGATGGGGCACTATTCCTCCCACTTATACCAATGATGGGGCACTATCCCTCCCACTTATACCAATGATGGGGCACTATTTCCTCACATTGAAAACAGCGGTGCACCCCATGCACTTTTTGTCTCTACAATCTCCTTTAGGTCTACCACCAGCTATATTGTACATGTCCCTTCTTGATTGTATAGTCCAGGGTTTCTCAACCAGGCTTCCTCCAGAGGTTGCTAGGGGTTCCTTCAGCAATGAGCAATTTCTGCCTCTCATTGGAGTTCCCAGTGACACCATTGATCTTTTTAGCTATCTGTAAGGGGGCTAATTCTTCCCAATGACCATCACACTAGTGTATCAGGAGTTGTAGATCTAGTCATTTATAGCAGGGTTCCCTGATACCAGAATGTTCTTTCAAGGGTTCCTCCGTGTTGAAAAAGTTGAGAGAGGCTGGTATGGAGATAGAACTAGGTAGGTTCTAATATTGCAAAATTTTGGTAGCTCTAAAGTTGATTGTACATTGTATGGTGGGTCTAAGCAGCTTCTTTTATGGCTCATCCATGATCGAAGGTGGTGCTTGAATCTGGCCAGTGTTTGGCCATCTATGCCCACTTTAAAGCTCGCCATATACTAATTGAATCGGTTGTTTTGGTTGGTTGGTCCTCCTATTACATTGTTTTGGTAACTCTAAAGCAGACTATGGAAATTGTACAATCAGATTGTATAGTGTATGGCTGGCTTTATAAACTTTATCTTTCTTTGAAGTGGTTTTTCTGAAAGTTCTCAGTACACTTGGCAGAAGATGATACAAGGATCACTCCGCATGCTCCAGCTGTACAGTCCCATGTAGTAAAATGGTATTCAAATCTCCCCGGTATGGAAATTGTCTCCTTGGAATAGGCAAATGAGCCCGGGACAGCAAACCTGTCCTCTATTCCTGGACAGTGTTCTCATGTCGTCACACACAATAATTACTCCATAATATATTCAGCTGTCAGGAGATGAATATGATACAAGTGATAAGAATCTTGCAAAATTATTGATACATTGTTGCATCTCATTGTGTGTATTCGTCATCATCGGTAACTGCTAATAAACATCCTTTCCATGAAAACTCCGCCGACACGTGACACCAGGATGAACTTGATGGACATGTCTGTGTGTGACCTCAGATCCTCCGCACCACTTGTGACTGTCCGGGTTAGAATTTTAAAGACGTTACTTGCTGGCCATCTGATTTTATTTTCTGAATTCCATCCTGACATCCAGCAATGCATAGTGGGGGCTCCTGAGGCTCATGGAGAGATTCATGCAATACATTTTGGGATATGGAGAGAGTGCTAGAGTTCAGAGTTGATAATAGCCTACTGCAAATCAGTGGTGGTCAACCTACCTTGTATAGGGGGCCTTAGATGTGGCCCCTCACTTTACTGTGGGGCTGCACGTAATCAGTATATGTAACGGGCAGACTGGCAACTTTTGGCCCAGGGGGCAAGTACAACCCAGAAAAAAGTGAAAAGAAATGTTGGGACCGGTGCTACCACTTTAAATCAAAAATGTGTATTTGTGCAGTTTCAAAAACCTGCATGAATCATACGTATTTGTGAAGTGCATTTGGTGCATATAGTGCGTTTAAAATGCAAAGTGCTGCGTGCTAGTAAAACTTCAATAAAATATCATGGGCTGTGCTCAGTGTACCATATATCACATATACATAAGCATATAGAAAGTGCTGAGTGCTGCTGATACCATTAACCACGTGAGTGATTATGTGCTTGTAACAATATATGGCGCCAGTGGATCTCCACCTATTGCACCGCTGCTTACCGCACTTGTAGGACAGGTCGCTTAGCACTCCTCGGTCACTTTTATCCAATGGCTCCACTTAAGAGTTTCATTTAGACAAAGCAAGGCTCAAATCGGTCAAGGTCTGCTGTGCTGTCTGTAAAGCTAACCGATGGTGCTCTGGGAATCCTTTGTCTTTTTTTTTTTTTCATTTGGAAAACAAACATATACCTCACACTGTACAGCAGCAGGTCACATGGTCCACGTCCATGGTCCAGAGGAGAGTCCTCCTCTGAATTATGTAATGCCACAGAAGACTGTTATGGCGCTTTTCCACTGCATAGAACCGTACCGGCTCGGCACGCTTTTGTGCTTTTCCACTGCGGTACCGCATGGTATAGGGTCGGAACGGTTCGGTACGGTACGGTATAGGTTTGCTTTTCCACTGCATGGAACCGAACGGTACGGTACGGTACGGCTCTGAAAAAACAGTACCTACTCGATTGTGGTTCCAACAGGTACCAAACTGGTACCATATCCCACAATCCTTTGCATGCAGTCACTACTAGCCACTGATTGGTCAGAGAATCACACCCACCCCATTGTTATCCCACCCACTTAACTTTAGTACTACTTTAGTGGAAAAGCAAACCTATACCGTACCGTACCGAACCGTTCCGACACTATACCATGCGGTACCGCAGTGGAAAAGCAAACCGGGCCAAGCAGGGCCGAGTAGAGCCGAGCCGGTACTAGCCGGTACTTGCAGTGGAAAAGTGCCATTAGAGACTATGGACCTTCTTCAGTAGACGTTGTTATAGACAACTCTTGGTTACTGTGGACATCCCTCCAGATATGGCGTTACAGAAGACTGGTAGAGACTGTGGACGGCCTTCAGGGGATGGTGGTACAGATGACTGTTAGAGACTAGACATTCCTTTAGGAGACTGTTAGAGGCTGCAGATATTGTTCCAAGAGATTGTGGATGTCCTTCAGGAAATGGTGATACAGAAGACTGTCAGAGACTATGGACCTCCTTCAGGAGACCGTGTTAAAGAAGACTGTTAGAGGCTGTGGACATCAATCAGAAGATGGTATTCTAGAAGACTGTTAGAGGTTGTGGACATCCTTCAGGAGATGGTCCAAGACTTTGGATGTTCTACCTAAGTGGTTGGAGACTGGAGAGGTGCTGTAGGAGACGGCCAGGGAATGGGAATGTGCTACTTGAGACTGCTAGAGATCACAGATTCGAAGTGTGACAAATATGGAAAAAAAAAAAAATCATAAAGGGGGCAAATACTTTTTCACAGCACTGTATGGAGCTACTGTCCCGTGCACTCTAATTTCAATTTCATAATGTACTGCAATAAATAAGGAATTCAGGTCACCCAATGATTTTGGGTGGTTTGCGTTTTCCTTAGTGGATGAGGTCATAGATCTTGCTTGTCGCGGGGGGGGGGGGCAGATTCTGGTTTACATGGGTCACCAGTATTGCACAGACCCCTTGTATTGCACAGACCCCCCTCGTACTGCACAGACCCCCTCATACTGTATAGAGCCCCTTGTACTACATAGAACTCCTCGTACTGTGCACAGACCGCCTTGTACTGCACAGAACCCCTTGCACTGCACAGACCCCCTCATACTGCATAGAGCCCCTCGGACTGCATAGAACCCCTCATATTGTGCACAGACCCACTTGCACTGCACAGGCCCCCCTCGTTTGGCACAGGCCCCCCTCGTTTGGCACAGGCCCCCCTCGTTTAGCACAGGCCCCCTCGTTTAGCACAGGCCCCCTCGTATGGCACAGATCCCTCGTATTGCAGTCAGTCATTCTGGATACAGTTCCACATCGGTCAGTCCATGCAGCTTGCTATAAAGCCACATTCAGCGTTATCAGTTGTGACAATGCGAGTTGATACTGGGATCCCCGTAGCCTATAGAAACCTTCAACAAATATTTAATAAACAATGAGCAATGTAATATCCCCAACACAGCCAACTGATATCCGGCCCGCTGGTTAATGTGTGTAGAGACCGGTCACAGGTCATTCTAGAATAATAATATAGATAACAATAGAATGATACAACGCATTTCCAGGTATTTGTGTTCTCTATGGAAGCTCCTCCATTCTAGAGCTGGCTGTACACTAACAGACTTTTGAAAATTCCCAGCACATTCGATGATGTGACACATTTTATTTGAATGTTCTTCGAAATTCTGTTTGCTTTTAACATTCAATGTTAGAAAGAATGGACTTTTCCCGAAGGAAAACCACATTCACTATTAGAAATTCGTTCGTTCAAGAAAAGTTTTCCATTCTGCTCCGGGGAGTTTTCTCATCACTACAATTCT
>NC_138772.1:545909744-545959744 GCF_965119305.1 Pelophylax lessonae
TTCTTGTCCCTACAAATGAATTCAAGAAGCCTAGCCTAAGTATTATAAAAGATGCAGTCATTTTTTCTTATAGTTCATCTTTAAGATGGATAGATGGGGAAAGTTTAAAGATCCTAAAAATTTGCATGCGAGGGTTCCGAAACGCTCGTCCCTTCAGGCAGGGGGAACGAATGTCCGTGTGCACCTATAGTGGAGGCTGCAGTGTCGGTCCCAAGTATAGGCTGATCTCAGGACAGGTTGTGTGGGTGGCGCCCATCCTGGACTCTTAATGTACTTGTTATCAGGAGCTGCTGACTCTTCAAGTCTCAGATGTCTCTGCTAAGCCTCTTCCTGGATATGGCAGGTGAATGTTTTGGTAAACAGATATTTCTGTTTCTAGGAACAAAATCCCGTTCAGTATCTGTTTTCTGCACTTTGTTCTCTGAACTCTTTCTGGGGATTTTTTTGCAGCACAGGATTTGTAGAAGGAATGGCAACAAAAGACAATGCACACCATTCATGTACAGTTAGGTCCATATATATTTGGACACAGGCACAATTGTCATACTTTTGGCTCTATATGCAACCAGAATAAAATTAAAATGAAACCATCCAAATGAATTTGAAGTACAGACTTTCAGCTTTAATTCAAGGGGTTGAACATAAATATCAAGTACAAATTCTAGTAATTGCAACCATTTTATACACAGCCCCTCCCCCCCCCTATTTTTAGGGGCTCAAATGTAATTGGACAAATGAATATAATCATAAATAAAATGTTCATTAATATTTTGTTGTGAATCCTTTACTGGCAATGACTGCGTGAAGTCTGGAACCCATGGACATTACTAAAGACTGGGTTTCCTCCTTTCTGAGGCTTTGCCAGGCTCTAACTGCAGCTGTCTTCAGTTGTTCTTTGTCTGTGGGTCTTTCTGCCTTTAGTTTTCCCTTCAGCAAGTGAAATGCTCTATGGGGATGAGATCAGGTTATTGACTCGGCCATTACAGAATATTCCACTTATTTTCCTTCAAGAGCTCCTGGGTTGTTTTTGCAGTGTGTTTTGGATCATTGTCCATCTGTACTGTGAAGCGCCATCCAATCAACTTTGCTGCATTTGGCTGAATCTGGGCTGACCGTATATCTCTAAACACTGCAGAATTCATCCGGCTGCTTCTGTCTTCTGTCACATCATCAATAAACACCAATGACCCGGTGCCACTGGAAGTCATGCATGCTAATGTCATCACACTGCCTCCACCATGATTTACAGATGACGTTGTATGCTTTGGATCATGAGCTGTTCCAAGTCTTCTCCGCACTTTTTTCTTTTTTCTTCCCGTCATTCTGGTACAGATTATTCTTAGTTTCATCCATCCAAAGAATGCTTTTCCAGAACTGGTCTGGCTTTTTTAGATGTTTTTTGGAAAAGTCTAATCTGGCTTTTCTATTCTTCAGGCTTACGAATGGTTTGCACCTTGTGGTGAACCCTCTGTACTTTTAGTCATGAACTCTTCTCTTGATTGTAGACTTTGACAATGATACACCCACCTCCTGGAGAGTGTCCTTCACTTGTCTGGATGTTGTGAATGGGTTTTTCTTTACCATAGAGAGGATCCTGTGATCATCCACCACTGTTGTCTTCTGTGGAAGTCCAGGCCTTTTTATGTTGCTGAGCTCACCAGTGCGTTCTTCTTTCCTCAGAATGTACCAAACTGTTGATTTGGCCACTCCAAATGTTGCTGCGATCTCTCTCTAAATCTCTAATTTTTGAAGCCTTACAAGAAGGAAGAAAAGATGCTGTTGGCTGATCAGGGTTTTAATTTTCCTCATTCAGGCGATGACGCTTCATAATTTTATTTTTTTTTTTAATTCTTAATGTGTAAAGGATATTACTCTTATTATTAATTTTTAATGTGTAAAGGATAGGTACATTTAATGCATAAAATGCTGAAATTCTGTGGTTAGGATGAGGTTCTCCTGGGGGGATTTCAGTGAAAGTTAGATCTTCTTCCAATTGGTAGGCCGGAGAGGTGTGTTACACATGTTCTTGCTGAACGTACATCATTATACACTTGAAGGCTCATTAATCTATCTAATCAGATTAATTCCAGCTTTCAACCGTGAGCTTGATATTATGCAACCTGCTCGGAGGCTAAAACACTGAGGGATCTATATGGAACACCGCCTACCCATCCAGGGCTTTAGTCCTTCATTCAGACATTGAAATAAGCCAGTCTACTCCACACCCTTTAACCACTTTACCACCGGAGGATTTTGCTGTCTTCCGTCCAGGCCACTTTTTGCGATTCGGCGCTGTGCGACTTTAACTGACAATTGCGTGGTCGTGCGATGCCGTACCCAAACGAAATTTACGTCCTCTTTTTCCCACAAACAGAGCTTTCTTTTGGTGGTATTTGATCACCTGTGCGATTTTTACTTTTTGCGCTATAAACAAAAAAAGAGCGTTTATTTTGAAAAAATAACAATATTTTTCACATTTTTTTTATATGAAATTCCCCCCAAAAAAAATGTAAAAATCAAATTTTTTTAAAATTTTTGGCCAATTTGTTTTCTGCTACCTATGTTTAGTAAAAAAAATCGCAATAAGCATATTTTGATTGGTTTGCACAAAAGTTATTGCGTTTACTAACTAAGGGAAAGATTTCTGTAAGTTTTGGTGTTTTTTTTTTTTAACGCGTAATGGCGCAATCTGCGATTTTTTTTGCGGAACTGCGACATTGTGGCGGACAGATCGGACCCTTGACTGACATTTTTGACACTTTTGGGGGTACCAGTGACATTTCTACAGTAATCAGTGCTATATATATGCACTGTTACTGTAAAAATGACACTGGCAGGGAAGGGGTTAATTTTATTGGAGAGGGAGGGGTTAATGTATGCCTGGTGCTTACCGACATGTGGGGGGGGAGGTGACTGTGTGACAGAAGGACAGATCGGATGTCCAGCTATGCTGAACACTCCGATCTGTCACTCCCTGTCACTATGGAGATCCGCCCGCTGTGTTTACACACAGCGGGCGGATCTCCAGACTCGATCCCCGACGATCGGGGCAGAGCAGTGGCGATCGCCGCTGCTCCTCCCCTGGCCCGACTCCCGCTGTGAATGAACACAGCGGGAGCGAGCCTCCGGCGGCGCGCGAGCGCCGCCCACAAGGGGCGGAGTCCAGCGACGTAGGTCTACGTCGCTGGACGGGATCGCGGCACTTTGCCGCAGTAGCCTCCATGTGAGCGGAGGTAAAGTGGTTAAAGAGGTTGTAAACCCAATTTTTTTTTTTTCACCCTGAAAGAGAAACACATAATGAGCTAGTATGTATCGCATACTAGCTCATTATGAAATACTTACCTTAGAACGAGCCCCCGCCGTGCCGCCCGCTTACCTCTGACGGGCGACATGTTCAGTCGCCCGTCTTCCGGGATCACGGCATCCGCCCATCTGATTGGCTGGAGCCGTGGTGACGTCACTCCCGCGCACGCGCGCGGGAGCCGACGGTCACGGCACGGGGCTCTGAAGGAACGGCACCAGCGGCATGTAAGGTAAATATCTCCTAAACGGTACAAGTTTAGGAGATATTTACAGTACCTATAGGTAAGCCTTATCATAGGCTTACCTATAGTTACAACTTGCAGAGGAGGGTTTACTTCCTCTTTAATTATCCAAGAACCTCTGCTTGTCCTGTAGAAGAGTAATTCCTAGACACGCCCCCTGCAGGCTTCCTGCTGCCCTGCAAGCTCAGAAATCATGATGTATCAACATATCTGGCCTCCAAATTTTTTTCTCAACCATCATTTAGATTCATGTCTGCCTTGGACGTTTCAGTGTGATTGGGGATGAAGGAAGCAGAGAGAGCAGTAAGCCATTCCCAGAGCCCCTGTGAAGTACTGTACAGACCACCCCCCCCATCAGGGCCGGTACAAGGGGTGGGTAGTAGGGGGCGGTTGCCCTGGGCCCAATGGTTTATTGCAGGGATGGGGGGGGGGGAGCCTTGACCCTAACCCTAAGGGAAGGGGGGGCGCAGTTTGGCATCCTTGCCCTGAGCGCTGGATGACTTTGTCCCGGCACTGCCCCCCATACACATAGCTCCCAACTGTCCCTGATTTTGAGGGACTGTCCCTGATTTGGAACAAAGTCTGTCTGTCCCGCTTCCCTCCTCATTTGTCCCTCATTTTGGTCTGATCTATAGAGTTGTATATAAAATGCACCATTTATCGTTCAAAAAGTGTTTTCCAGTGCTAAACCTTTCATCCAATTTCTACCTTTCTGCATTTGTAATTTTCAAAAACCAATATAAAGGAATATTCGTGGTTAAAAAAAGCACTTGTGGGTTTAAATAGTCATTTGTTTTGTATAATTCTCCTTTAGAGGGGCGTGACGTGGGGGGGGGGGTGTGCCCTATGCCTACATATCTTTGCTAATAGGTGTCCCTCGTTCCCATCTCAAAAAGTTGGGAGACGTGCCCATACGGGGGAAGCGTGTTAGAAATGTTCTGCTAGTTGCAGATAAAAATAGTTGGCTACTAAATAAACTGGGAAGATCTTCTTTCTTCTTCTTTCTTTTTTCTTCTTTTTCTTCTTATTTCTTCTTCTTTTTTCGTCTGCTTTTTTCTTCTTCTTCTTTCGTCTTCTTCTTTCGTCTTCTTTTTTTCTTCTTCTTCTTTCGTCTTCTTTTTTCGTCTTCTTTTTTCGTCTTTCGTCTTCTTTTTTTCTTCTTCTTCTTCTTCTTCTTCCTTCTTCTTTCTTCTTTCTTCTTTCTTCTTCTTTCTTCTTCTTTCTTCTTCTTTCTTCTTCTTCTTCTTCTTCTTCTTCTTCCTTCTTCTTTCTTCTTTCTTCTTTCTTCTTTCTTCTTCTTTCTTCTTCTTTCTTCTTCTTTCTTCTTCTTTCGTCGTCTTTCGTCTTTCTTCTTTCGTCTTTCTTCTTTCGTCTTTCTTCTTTCGTCTTTCTTCTTTCGTCTTTCTTCTTTCGTCTTTCTTCTTTCGTCTTCTTCTTTCGTCTTTCTTCTTTCGTCTTTCTTCTTCTTCTTTCGTCTTCTTCTTCTTCTTTCGTCTTCTTCTTCTTCTTTCGTCTTCTTCTTCTTCTTTCTTCTTCTTCTTCTTCTTTCGTCTTCTTCTTCTTCTTCTTCTTTCGTCTTCTTCTTCTTCTTCTTCTTCTTTCGTCTTCTTCTTCTTCTTCTTCTTCTTTCGTCTTCTTCTTCTTCTTCTTCTTTCGTCTTCTTCTTCTTCTTCTTCTTTCGTCTTCTTCTTTTTTTTCTTTTGCTTCTTTCGTCTTCTTTTTTCTTTTTTCTTCTTCTTTTTCCTCCTTCTGTCTTTTGTAGCAATATACATTGTCCATTTTTTTTATAAAACAAGAGTGGAGTTACCCTTTAAGCCTCCATGTTGACCAGAGATGTGGGTGCTGTATTTGAGTGTGCAAGGAGACTGTGGTGTTGATTTACTTTAGACAAATGGCTGTTCACTTTGCAAGGGAATGTTCCCCTAGCTTAGTAAATGTGGTGAATTTCTGCTGACTTCCATCATCCAGTTATGTGCAAGCAAAAATAAATACTATTTTTTTTTTTTTTTTTTTAAGTTTCTTTGCACGTGATTGAACATTTTTTGTAAAGTGCATTTTCATCACATTCACTAAGCTAAGGGAAAAAATCCTTTGCAAAGTGAAAACTCACCTGCAAAGTGAACAGCCTGTTCACCTTTCATAAATCAACCTTGAGGTCTGTTTTTTGATGGTAGTTTTCAGGCATGCCAAGGGCTTTTCAAGAGCCTCACTTTGTTTTTCTTTCGACTTTTGTGTTTTTGTGACTTACATGGAAACTATGTTGATCGACTGCCAATCAGATTTAGTGTTCAGAACTGAATGCATCTTGTTCCTATTACAGCAGTCCTGACCTCCTATTGTGCCACTATGATGGGAATTTCAAGTGATCCAAGTTGCTGAAAATAGGGTTCTGTAGAATAGTAGAAATGATCAAAGCACAAGGAATAGCTTACTGGCATACTGTAGCAAATCTACTTTTATGGATTCAAATAATAGTGTTGTACACACAATATAAAATCCTTGCATGTAGGGAGAGACCTCGTAAACGAGAACCACAGTGGTGACCACCAGCATAGGAGTCCAGCTTGAGTGGAGGAAAGGGTCCGGTATGTGGAATGTTGGTACTTGAGCTTTAGGTGTGGTATTTTACCTGAGAATCCAGAACTTGAACTTGTGTCCAGTGATTTGAGCTGCAAACCTGGTAGTTGAGCTTAGGTCTGGCACTTGAGCTTCAAGCCCAGTAGTTGAGCTTAGGTCTAGTACTTGAACTGCAAGCCTGGTACTTGAGCTTGGGTCTGCTGCTTGAGCGGCAATTCTGGTACTTTAGCTTGGGTCTGATACTTGAGCTTAGTTCTGGTACAGGGGCTTGGGTCTGGTATATGGGATTTGGTCCGGTATGTGGACTTTGGTCTGTTACTTGAGCTGCAAGGCTGGACCATCAGCATGGGAGTCTCACTTGAGCTTGGGTCTGCTGCTTGAGCGGCAAATCTGGTACTTTAGCTTGGGTCTGATGCTTGAGCTTCGGTCTGGTACCGGGGCTTTGGTCCGGTACGTGGACTGGGGTATGTTACTTGACCTGCAAGGCTGGACCATCAGCATGGGAGTCTGACTTGAGTGGAGGAAAGGGTCCGGTACATGGATCGTTGGTACTTCAGCTTCAGGTCTAGTATTAGAGCTGCAAGTCCAGAACTTGAACTTGTGTCTAGTGATTTGAGGTGCAAGCCTGGTAGTTGAGTTAGGTCTGGCACTTGAGCTTCAAGTTCAGTAATTGAGCTTAGGTCTAGTACTTGAACTGCAAGCCTGGTACTTGAGCTTGGGTCTGATGCTTGAGCTTGGGTCTGATGCTTGAGCTTGGGTCTGGTACGGGAGCTTGGGTCCAGTAAGTGGACTTGGGTCTGTTACTTGAGCTGCAAGGCTGGACCATCAGCATGGGAGTCCAACTTGAGTGGAGGAAAGGGTCCAGCACATGGATCATTGGTGCTTTAGGTCTGGTATTAGAGCTGCAAGTCCAGAACTTGAACTCGTGTCTAGTGATTTGAGCTGCAAGACTGGTACTTGAGCTTGGGTCTGGCACTTGAACTTCAAGTTTGGTAGTTGATCTTGTGTCCGTTACTTGAGCTGCAAGTCCCGGATTTATGTGAGCTTGAGTCTGGTACTTGGGCTGCAAGGTTGGACCATCCGGCATCTTTTCATGCATGGACTTTTTTGACCATTTTATTAATTCTGGAAGTTCCTTGTTGAAAAAGAAGAGTGTTCTGGTAGCAGACTTTTGCGTACTTTTAAATTTAGGTTGCAAATTTGATTAATTATTCCTACAGCTCAGATCAGTGTCACTGGTATCATCTTGTTTCTGGGTAATGAACCCTGATCCAATAAAAGGACTGCTCCTCTCAAAACCAATATTATGGGTTTGGGTGGATACAATTCTTATATTTTTTTGAGGGACAGCTGGAAAAATCTTCCAAGTTCCCAATTCTGAAAACCTGCTGTGGCCATTATGCCCCAGCCTTTATTTATAATAAGATATCGACCAGTACCTGACTCCATGATAAACTTCTGTGTCCATGACCTTCCCTTTGCTCTGTTTTTGCAGTGCAGACAGCAGAACACAGGAATTTCCCATTTCATCATGGGAGTGCTTTTGCTGGTCCAGACCTGTCGTGCTATGACGGTTTTGCATAGGGGGAAGAAAATTCAGAATCCTGCACATATGCCAGAAGAGTCATTATCACAGAGATGCCTGTATAAATAGGTTCATGTGATAAGCTACAATGACCAGTGCTCTTTATTAGCCCAGCAAGATTTGAGT
The DNA here is from genome assembly GCF_965119305.1 of Pelophylax lessonae. Lineage (NCBI taxonomy): Eukaryota > Metazoa > Chordata > Amphibia > Anura > Ranidae > Pelophylax > Pelophylax lessonae. Next base: position 545,917,578 of record NC_138772.1, read on the forward strand.
TTAGCTATAATTATTCCCTGTATTTAGGTTGTTGTACCGTGGGAAGGTGATGGAGGGCGGTGGGGGTGTGTCTAAGCGCACACATGGCAGCCATGAAGTGCCTCGTGGTATGTCAAGCCTCACACCTTTCTCGGTTGTTAAGCATTTCTGGCCTGCACGTGACTCATCTGTCTTGACTGGCACTCAATGGCTTGCAGGCTGCTACACTGACACCGGATTCCTATGCCATTTTCACTCTACAACTGCTGTCCAGTGCAAATTTAAATTCCATGTCAACATGTGAGCCCTGACGAAGGGGGAGTTTGGAGACCCCAAAACATCCTGGCTTTCTGTTTTTTCGTTGTGATAAAATAAACTATTACTGGAATTATCCGGGCTTTGTGGCACTCTCATACTTTAAAAGGCTCTACTGGCTTTCGGGGTTCGAGTTCGATGGGCTCACCAAAGTCATTCCCACCTGGAAAGTATCAGATTCACCTCTCGTCTCCCAGGGGGGCCTAGCCTAGGAAAATAAAAAATATTATGGGACTTGCTGTTCCACCAAGTGTGGAGAGCTGGTGTTGGTAGAGAGTATAGGATCAGATGTAACTTTTCCAGGTCTATCGACCATTGTTGATCCACATACTCATGCACAGTGAGAGTATTGCCTTGGAGAGTACAACCAAGCAAAATGCATTTTCAGTATTTCACTCAATACAGGTTCGCTATAAGGTTCAGTTCATAGACATTTTCAATGCCGAAAAATCATGGCTGCCAACTGTCCTCAGTTCACTTGGACAGTCCCGCATCTTGGCCCTCTGTCCCGGGCCATGTCCTGGGATTGCACCATCAATCTTATCTGGAATACTGGACATGTGCAATACCTCAAAAAGGCATTCATTGCAGGGATTGGTGGTATGTGAATGGGTGTTTCCCACATATTTAGAGATTGAGTTTGGGTTGGACAGTTGGGTAGTTGTGGCAGGGCTTTTTTCGAATGATTGGAAAGTCAAAGTTTTGCAGTGGACACGGGGCAATGTTTTTGTTTTAGGGTGCTCTTTAGGGTTTGGGGGCAAATTGTGGTAGATTTGCAAAAGATTGGAAAGGTGTTTGGTGCAGACTGTGGAGTTTTCTTTTTAAATTATAAGGTGTGGGGGCAGTCTTGTGGTTATGGAGGTGATCTGCGAGGTTTTGGGGAGATTGAAGAATATGAAGGCAGGTTTGCGGCTATGCGTGACGGGCTTTGGGATTTGTCATACAGATTGTGGGGTTTGTGGGACAGATCAGGGAGTTAGGGTCATTCTGTGTGTTCCTGGATCATGCTGTGGGGTTTGGGGGACAGGCTGGGAGTTTTGGGGGCAGACCGTAGGATTTAGGTGGACAGATCAGAGGGTTAGGTTCAGACAATGGGGTTTAGGTTTAAACTGTTGGATTTAGGGTCAGATTGTGGGGTCAGTCTGTGCAGTTCAAAGTCATACTGTGCAATTCAAGGTCAAGCTATGGCATTAAGGGTCTTACTGTGCATTTGGGGGGACAAATTAGGGGTTTTGGGGGGCAGAATGTGGGGTTCGAGGGACAGATAGTGCAGTTAAAGGTCAGACTGTGTAATTTGGGTCCGGCTGTTGGGTGTTGGAGTGTGCTGTTATAGTTAGGATTACTTTGAGTGGCTTTGGGGCAGACTTTTGGGGTTTGCGGTCAGATTATGGGGTGTTTGGGGTGGAGTGTGGGGTGGTGACTTGGGCTGTTGTGTTAAGGATCAGATTGAGTGGCTTGGGGAGACTGCGGAGGTTTGTGGTCAGACTTTGGGGTGGAGTGTGGGGTGTTGACATGGGCTGTTGTGTGTTTAGGATCAGATTGAGTGGCTTGGGGCAGACTGCGACGGGGTGGGGGTCAGACTTTGGGGTGTAGTGTGGGGTGTTGACTTTGGCTGTTGTGTTTAGGATCAGGTTGAGTGGCTTGGGGCAGACTGCCGGTGGGGGTCAGACTTTGGGGTGCTTGGGGTGGAGTGTGGGTGTTGACATGGGCTGTTGTGTTTAGGATCAGGTTTAGTGGCTTGGGGCAGACTGCGGAGGTTTGTGATCAGACTTTCGGGTGGAGTGTGGGGCTGTTGTGTTTAGGATCAGATTGATTGGCTTGGGGCAGACTGAGGGAGGTAAGGGTCAGACTTTGGGGTGTTTGGAGTGGAGTGTGGGATGTTGACATGGGCTGTTGTGTTTAGGATGAGATTGAGTGGCTTGGGGCAGACTGCAGAGGTTTGTGGTCAGACTTTGGAGTTGATTGTGTGGCTGTTGTGTTTAGGATCAGATTGAGTGGCTTGGGACAGACTGCGGGGGGTGGGGGTCAGACTTTGGGGTGCTTGGGGTGGAGTTTAGGGTGTAGACATGGGCTGTTGTGTTTAGGATCAGATTGAGTGGCTTGGGGCAGGCTGCGGGGGTTTGTGGTCAGACTTTGGGGTGCTTGGGGTGAAGAGTGGGGTGTTGACATGGGCTGTTGTGGTTGGGAGCAGATTGAATGGTTTTGGGGCATTTTTATGAAATTGTTTTTGCTATGTTGCTTTACTCTGTTTTTTCTTGCAAGAAAAATGGGGATGGTCATTTTTTACAGATGGTTTGTCCTCATTCCTGGCATTCTGCGGTAAATGACTGACTGGTTTCGGCTCAGCCCGGACTCGCTCGGCTGGTGTGTAGGCCACAGAGGGGACTGCCAAGGGGCTCTTCTCACCTGAAGTGCGATGCCTTAAAGGGACAGGCACCTCCGTTCTCCTCCTATGTTTGTGTTGCGTCTACTACGTGTTACTTTTCCCATAATACTTTTTCTTATTTGCACTAACAGTTACATTTTCAAGACCGGCTTTCTGGGCCAACTCGCTTCACTTCAAATATTGGATTAGAGGAACTTCTGGCAATCCTTGCGCTTCCCCTGTTTATCCATCCTGGGGGTCACCGACAACTTACGGACACATTTATTTTAATTCTTGGCTGATTATCCTCCTGTATTTTGTCAGCTGGCAATAACCTGCCACCCATCTCTTCCTCTTGTTTTTATGTTTTGTGTTTTTTTGTGGTGCCTAAAAGTCCAATTTTGTGGAATTTTTTGGTTGTACGTACCATGGACAGTACTTATCTGTGGGGGTTGTAAGAGCACTGATATGGCTACAATCAATATTGTCAATACCAGGAAGGAGTCTGTAAATATGTAATTTACCAGCTACTTCCTTTTCAGAATGGACAGAGTCATAGTCAGTGACATTGTAAAAAAAATAAAATAAAATGATAAAAAAATAATACAATTAAAATACCAAAAAATAAAAACTACTGACACCGGTGGGTGAACTTCCAGGATGACAAAGGTCACACTTTCGACAGGGCCCTGGCATTCCACCACCATGGAGAGGCCCCAAGATGGCAGGAAGGGGGCCCACTGCAGAACGTGTGAAAGATGGCAGGAAGGGGGCTGTATTAAAGGGCCCCACAACGGGAGTAAAGGGCCCCAGGATCAGTGGGAAGAGCCCCAGGCTTGAAGGGAAGAGGTCTGGGGTAGGGATGCACCGAATATTCGGCGGCCGAACATTATTCGGCCGAAAATAGAAAAAATAGCACTTTCGGTGTTCGGCCGAATAAGTCAAAAGGCCGAATAATTTTGTGCCGAACAATAGGGCTGAACGATAGTCGATATGATATCGACTATCGTTCTGTGGCCGTAGGCGATATTCATATCGCCGAGGTCACGATATTTACAGGGGGAAGGGACTCGGAGGAGGACAGGAGGACTCACAGACTTCTGTGTTAGGCAGGGGAAGCCGGGACACTTCAGCGGTGAGCATACATACATTACTCACTCGTGCACTGCAGCCCGCCCCACACATTCAGTGAGTCTTACTCTCCTCCCTAGTTTTTTCAATGGAACATTCAGGAAGCCAATCACGCCGTGATTAGCTGCACAGCGAACCAATCACGCGTGCCTGCACACCTGATTGGTTCCGCTGTGCCGCTACTCACGGCGTGATTGGCTTCCTGAATGTGCCATTGAAAAAACTAGGGAGGAGAGTAAGACTCACTGAATGTGTGGGGCGGGCTGCAGTGCACGAGTGAGTAATGTATGTATGCGGCTGTGCTCCTTTCCAGGCTCCTACTAGTCAACCTCCAGCCTCCTACTACCACCACTATGAGAGACTGTCTGTCACTGTATAATCTGATCGAGTCCACACTGACACTGACTGACTGTCACTGAGTAATTGATGTTACCACATTAACCCTGACCTGCCCAGTGCCCTGTATCTGCAATTAAAATTTACAAGGCTGCCTGCATGCTTCCTGATTTCCATTCCCAGCATTCTTCCCAATCCCTACAGTGTCACTAACATTAACCCTATGGTACAAGGCTGCAGTGTGCACTGAATCCCATTCCCTACAGTAACATTTAGGGAGAGAGACATGAGAGGACAAGAGAGATAGAGAGAGAGAGAGAGAGACATGAGAGGACAAGAGAGAGGACAAAAAATTGGCAAAATAAATGGAAAAAATGCGAAACACCGCGTTCGGTATTCAGCCTTCGGCCTTCGGCCAAACATTTCATTATTATTCGGCTTCGGCTTCGGCCAAGAATTTCATTTCGGTGCATCCCTAGTCTGGGGGGCCCTTCATGGTTTCTTGCACCTGGGCCCTGAAGGTTCTAGTTACGCCTCTGTAAAGAGACTTCCATGACTAGGAGTTGGCCTTCATAGATGAGGAAGCCTTCAGCGACCCCACTGGTGACCCCTTTCCTCTTCCTGATTTATGTAGGATTGTACAATTATGCCATGCTTCTTACAGTGCACCGAGATCACACGAGAAACGTCTGTTCCACAGAATATTTGTAGATTGCACAATTTGATTCTCACATGTGTCCATCTTAAAAAGTCAAAAGCACGAAAAAGAAGACAGGGTGCACGTTAGGGAGGGGGTGGGGGATAGAGGACAGGGTGCACATTAGGGAGGGGGTGGGGGATAGAGAACAGGGTGCACGTTGGGGAGGGGGTGGGGGATAGAGGACAGGGTGCACTTTAGGGAGGGGTGGGGGATAGAGGACAGGGTGCACGTTGGGGAGGGGGTGGGGGATAGAGGACAGGGTGCCCGTTAGGGAGGTGGTGGGGGATAGAGGACAGGGTGCACTTTAGGGAGGGGTGGGGGATAGAGGACAGGGTGCACATTAGGGAAGGGGGGTGGGGGATAGAGGACTGGGTGCACATTAGGGAGGGGTGGGGGATAGAGGACATGGTGCACATTAGGGAGGGGGTGGGGGATAGAGGGCAGGGTGCACATTAGAGAGGGGGTGGGGGATAGAGGGCAGGGTGCACATTAGGGAGGGGGTGGGGGATAGAGGACAGGGTGCACATTAGAGAGGGGGTGGGGGATAGAGGGCAGGGTGCACATTAGGGAGGGGGTGGGGGATAGAGGACAGGGTGCACATTAGGGAGGGGGTGGGGGATAGAGGACAGGGTGTATATTAGGGAGGGGGGGGGATAGAGGACAGGGTGTATATTAGGGAGGGGGGGGGGGTAGAGGACAGGGTGTATATTAGGGAGGGGGTGGGGGATTTTTCTCTCCGGCATGGCTGAACAGCTTTCTATTTTCAGCAATAAACATGTATATGTAAAGGATTGTGAATGCCGAGTTTTTGTCATTCCTGACATAGTGACAGTGCAGGGTGCGCTCCATCCGCTCGTCCATTACTGCGACTAATCCACCTGTAGAGACCAGAATCCCATCCGCAGGCCTCCCATGTGTTGGGTGTGTGCTCATGGAGGGCTTCATCCTGACATTTTAAGGGTTAAATGTCAGAAGGCAATCTTACCGGTCAGCCCTGGTTCACAGCAGTGCAGCTTTGAAACCGTGCGAGTTCAAAGCTTCAGATCCGTGCGATTTGGATCTCCGATTTCATTTCGGCTTGCGACTTCATTCAAGTGAAGTCGATGCGAGCCGCAATGAAATCGCAAAAAAGTTGTGCAGGAACCTTTCTCAAAGTCAATGCGGGCAATTGGGTGCAACTTGTCATGCGATTTTGAACTGTGAAAAGGGCTCACAATTTTGGCTCTTTATGGAGGCTGCTATCGCCCAATAATATTCCAGAATGCTGTGCCAGGTTTGAGCCCATAGATTATGCTCATGCATTTCCCCAATCTGGGCAAATATAATTATACAGACTGACCACTTGGGGTTCTTCTCATTAATTCATAATCGCTATTCAATTAATGCCCTACAAACATGACTAATATTAATAGTAAAGTGAATAAATATATTTAAAAAAAAAAAAAAAAAACAACCTAGCAATGGTTACAAAATTTCAGAATGTTTGTATTTATTTATTTATTTATTTTTTTAATGAAAGGTGAATTTTAATGACAGGTCCACTTTAATCTTCTTTTTTTATAAAGTGGACCTGTCATTAAAATTCACCTTTCATTAAAAAAATAAATAAATAAATAAACAAAAAAAAAAAACTCAGCAATGTTTACAAAATTGCAGAATACTTTTATTAATTAATTAATTTTTTAATTAAAGGTGATTTTTAATGTATGGTCCACTTTAATCTTCTTTTTTTAAGTGAACCTGTCATTAAAATTCACCTTTCATTAAAATAAATAAATAAAAACATTCTGCAATTTTGTAACCATTGCTGGTTTTTTTTTTTCTTTTTTTAATGAAACGTGAATTTTAATGACAGGTCCACTTTAATCTTCTTTTTTTATTATTATTATTTTTTTTTTTTTGGATCTGTCATTAAAATTCACCATTCATTAAAAATATGAAATGAATAAAAACATTCAATATTGCTGTGTTTTTTTTTCTTTTTTTTTTTTTTTTTTAATGAAAGGTGAATTTTAATAACGGGTCCAGTTTATAAAAAAAGAAGATTGAAGTGGACCTGTCATTAAAATTCACCTTTCATAAAAAAAAAAAAAAAACACAGCAATGATTACAAAATTGCAGAATGTTTTTATTTATTTATTTTAATGAAAGGTGAAGTTTAATGACAGGTCCACTTTCTCTTCCACCATGTGGGACTTTCTCTTTGTAAATATTTATCTACAAATTTATAAATAAGACATGTATTATATAAATAATAAATATTTATCTGCAGGATCCTTCCTCTTCCTTCCCATGTCCTATTTTTCACACTACAGCATGCTGCAGCTTTAATCTGCCGGATCTCTTTTCTCTACACATTAGAAGGCGGTTAATCATCCTCCTTCCAGATTCCATGCAGTCCTGATAGATCAATAATGCTGAAAATGTCCAGCGCTTTGCCGTCGGCAGTCGTTTGTCCCATTAGTCACAATGTTTCATCGAACGTAAAAAATAAGAAATATCTCGGGTATGTTTTCATCCTTCAGATTCTCCGGGTGACACTTGTGATGTTTGTGACTCAAAACAAATTCTTTTCAGTAAAAGTTGTATTGTTTCTATTGGACAATCTACAGAATGATGTGTATATGAAATGTATCAGAAGGTCAGGATAAGAACTGTTATGTAATTTAATATGGATTACCATCATTCAGTATTGTGTTTACTATGAAGTGACCGGCCTGCGGTCCTCTCCGTGTACGGACATCCTATACTTACAGAAAGTGAATACTGGTCGCTGTGAGTAACTTCTCATTGGTAAGGAATTATTGCTCTAGGTACTCTTTATTAACTGCATTTTTTTTTTCTGTCAGTTGTTTTCTTTTAAGGGGTTTTCACAATCCCTGCACTGGGTTCCAGGGTCTAAACACCAATTGTTACCATTATGAGGGTTTCCCACTAGACTTGTACTAAGTTCCTGGGTCTAAAAACCTGCTGTGCCCATTTATGAGGGGTTCTAGCCATCCCTGTGTGGAGTTCCCAGGTCTGTACACCTCCTGTGCCCATTAAGAGGGGTTCCCACCATTCCTGTGCTGAGTTCCCGGGTCTGTACACCACCTGTACCCATTTATGAGGGGTTCTCGCCATCCCGGTGCTGAGTTCCTGGGTCTGTGCACCGGAGTTCCTGGGTCTGTGCACCGGAGTTCCTGGGTCTGTGCACCGGAGTTCCTGGGTCTGTGCACCGGAGTTCCTGGGTCTGTGCACCGGAGTTCCTGGGTCTGTGCACCGGAGTTCCTGGGTCTGTGCACCTGAGTTCCTGGGTCTGTGCACCTGAGTTCCTGGGTCTGTGCACCTGAGTTCCTGGGTCTGTGCACCTGAGTTCCTGGGTCTGTGCACCTGAGTTCCTGGGTCTGTGCACCTGAGTTCCTGGCCCTGTGCACCTGAGTTCCTGGCCCTGTGCACCTGAGTTCCTGGCCCTGTGCACCTGAGTTCCTGGCCCTGTGCACCTGAGTTCCTGGGCCTGTGCACCTGAGTTCCTGGGCCTGTGCACCTGAGTTCCTGGGCCTGTGCACCTGAGTTCCTGGGCCTGTGCACCTGAGTTCCTGGGCCTGTGCACCTGCTGTGCCCATTATGAGGGATTCTTACCATCCCTGTGCTGAGTTCCCGGGTCTGTACACATCCCGTGTCCATGATGTGGGGTTTCCACCATCTCTGAGCTGAGTTCCTGGGTCTGTACACCTTCTTTGCTCATTATGAGGGATTTCCACCATCCCTTTGCTGAGTTCCGAGGTCTATACATCTGCTGTGTCCATGATAAGGGATTCTTACCATCCCTATGCCAAGTTCCCTGGTCTGTATTCCTGCTGTGCCCATTATCAGTGGTCCCCACTATCCCTGTGCTGAGTTCCTGGGTCTGTACACCTGAGTTCTGGGTCTGTACACCTGCTGTGCCCATTATGAGGGAGTCCCACCATCCCTGTGCTGAGTTCCCGGGGTCTGTACACCTGCTGTGTCTATTATGAGGGACTCCCACCATCCCTGTGCTGAGTTCCCGGGGTCTGTACACTTGCTGTGCCCATTATTAGGGTTCCCACAGCGCTCATTATGCTGAGTTCCACCACAACACATTGGTTTGGATTGTGTGGAGCGCCTCAAGTTTGAAGGGTCCTTCAAGGTGACTGTAATGTGAGGAGAGGGATGGGTATGGTGGGAGGGTTGGTTGGGAAAATGATGACTGGCCCTAAACTAAAATGCAGAAAAATAGCATTGTTCTAGTGCTGAGATATTATTGGCCCTCCACCAGATACATTTATCTGGAGTCATGCTGGGCCAGAAACCTGTCCTCTCACCATTTCATACAATCCAATGCGCCGCATCCATTTTCTGCTGCGTTTACAGGGACATGGTTTGCTGTGAGTGTGCTGGGTGCGGCCGTGTCGGTATTTATATAAGCCGTGTGTCAGAATGCAGCCTGCAATGTGCTCTTAAATTCCATTCATAAATGCACTGCTTGTAAACCGCGTCCACACCCCGCCGGCTCCGCACACCTGAAATCGGCCCTCGCTCTCTTGCCAGACAGGTCTGTGATCTTATACAAAATATATTATAATGGCGCCTCCTAGTGATTAAATCATATTTATTAATAACTGTGGGGACAGCAGCCATCAATTTTGGTAAGTACCAAACCTATAATAAATGTATTAATTTTGAAGCCCTGTTTTTAAAGCGTGAATGTGAACTCCTAAAGAGCTGCGTAGTAATCCAAAAAAATCACAATGTAATTCAATTGTAAAACCTAGATACAAAATGTCACACAACAATTGGAATGTCCATAACACAATCCTCGAATAACCAATAGTGAGAAGTGCTCTGGGTTCTCCTTGAAATAAGTGCCTAAAAGTGGTGCTCCTCCACCCGTGAACAAAGGTCCACTCACCAAATGGCTGAGGACCTCTAAGACCCAACTCGACTTTTAGTAGACTTTCTTGTCTCTGAGAGAAGCTTGGATAACCTCCAGTATGGGCCAGCCAGCAATACTGGGCTGATAATAAGAATGTAGCATACTTGTTCTCCAGGAGAAGGTAAAGATGACCAGAGTTCCCCAAAATATAAAAGGGGCCACTCACCCAACTTACTTTTAGTAGACTTTCTTGTCTCTGAGATAAGCTTGGATAACCTCCAGTGTGGATCAGCCAGCGATACTAAATTGCCCCCTGGGCTGATAATAAGAAGGTAGCATACTCGTTCTCCGGGAGAAGGTATAGATGACCGGAGTTCCCCAAAATATAAAATAAAATGGATAATCGCGCAATACGTTTTTTTTTTTTTTTTGTTTATAAAAGAAGTTAAAAACCATAAGTAGTGCACTTAGATATTTATGTGCCTGCAAGCGGCACCCACTTGTACAGCTTGGTTTGTCTGGAAGGCCGCTCAGTTCCGGCGTGTGTTCCACCAGGGTGGAAGTGACAAAACTGGAAGTATTACCGCTGTAACCGACCTCACTGCATTTCGCAATCAGCGTCATCAGGAAGTTGACGCAGAAACTTCCTGATGACGCTGATTGTGAAATGCATTGAGTTCAGTTATAACGGTAATACTTCCAGTTTCGTCACATCCGCCCTGGAGGAGCGCACTATTCCTTCCACTGTCACCAACAATGGGGATAAAGGGGATCCCCATTGCTGCACGTCCAAACATGTAGTGTAGTGATGGAAGAAACCACCTCAGCCAAAGTGTTACGCTTTGCTCCCCGGAGCTTAACCACCCACTGACACCAATGATGGGGCTATATTTTTCCGGCTTACACCAGATGTCGGTAACTAATTCTCCTATTGAAACCAATAAAAGGACACCATTCCTTCCACTGACACCAACAGTAGGGCACTAGTCCTCCCACTGACACCAATGATAGGACACTATTCCTCCCACTGACACCAATGATAGGACACTAGGCCTTCCACTGACACCAATGATAGGACACTAGTCCTTCCACTGACACCAATGATGGGGTACTATTCCTCCCACTGTCACCAACAACGGGGAAAAAGGGGATCCCCAATGCCGCACATCCAAGCATGGAAGAGACAACCTCAGCCTGGGTTCCAGCCAGGCCATACACCCAACCTGTTTCACTGCGCTCCCTGGAGCTTAACCACCCACTGACACCAAGGATAGGGCAATAGTCTTTCCGCTGACACCAAGGATGGGGCAATATTCTTCCCACTGACACCAAGGATGGGGCAATATTCTTCCCGCTGACACCCAAGGATGAGGCAATATTCTTCCCGCTGACACCCAAGGATGGGGCAATATTCTTTCCGCTGACACCCAAGGATGGGGCAATATTCTTTCCGCTGACACCAAGGATGGGGCAATATTCTTGACTGACCACCAAGCCAATGGCATTATTTCTCTAGCGCTCATCGACAGACGTAGTCCTCGGTGATACACCACCTTCGGGTTATGTTACCTCCGCAGGAGCAGGACTAGACAGGAAATTAAAAAGCTCTGGCCACACCCTAGGGGCAGTCCCAGAGGGTATATCCTCTCTCTCTCTGCCTCAGCAAATCAGTTATTTTCTGTCTAGTTAGGAGTAAGGACCTAGATACCTTGCTGGGATCTTAGGTCCTGGCAAGAAATTTTTTTCTAAAAGGATTTTTGGACAGCTTTTTTTCTCCAGTGTTCCTGTGAGATCTTCAAGCAAGAAAGCTGAACTGGGCGACGGGCTGGATGTTGAGATCCGGTGGTCACCCCAGTTCAGCCTACGAGCGCGTGCAGGCCATAGCTCCGCGCTGAGTCGGCCGCGACAAAGTCCCATTAAAGGACTGAACCCGCGAGTTAAACGTCTCGCTGAAACGCCAAAGACCATGAGTCACGGCGTCTGTATCGGTCGACAGCCCTCCCGCCCCGGTGGAGAGGGGTACTGTCAGGAGTTGGTGCCCGCCTGGTTCCGGTATGGTGAGTAGTATGTTCCCCCTGTTTTCCCTGACGGGTTTTGTGGTGAACGCGGGCCCCTCTCTGTATGGTAAGAAAGAGTTTCCTTCTATCCTATAACATGTCACAAATCCTCCTACTTTGAGTGTGATTTTATGTGTGCAAAAGCCAGGAGGCTTGGTTTGGGAGCTAACTATCTATTGTATACATGTTTTAAAGATGTAATCTGTGGCATTCTGGGAATCTTATGGGTTAAGTATAAGCTACCTACCAGTCAGAAGCCATGGACATGTAGACTGCCTTCCAAGTCAGATCTCCAGCTAATAGCAGGCCTCCCGAACGGCCATGCGGTCCGCCAGGGCCGGTACCGCCAAACACGCCATATCCCCATGCAGAGAGAGTGTTGTGTGCCTGTAGCACACCGCTAGTCAGCACAGGCCGCCGCCATTTTTTTTGCTGGATCGCACGAGCCGCCATTTTGGCGTAGCCTCGTGTCTCCAGCATGGGGGCGGCCATGTTTTAGGTGATTCTACACCTCGTGGAGCTTGGGGGAGGCGCCGGAAGGCGTACAGAGGGGCGGAGCCGCCTCCTTTCTTCCTGGGCAGCCAGCCAAAAGACTTCCTGTTTGTCTAAGACAGCGCTGTAAGCTGTTGCAGTTCAACTCTGAACATCAAGTGGTGAGCCTGGGGGTCTATCTCTCTCTCTCTCGATCGATAGGGATCCCTAGCAGGTAACACTAAGGGGTTTTTTGTGGCGCTGAGGGTCAAAAAAAAAAAAAAAAAAAAAAAAAAAAAGTTTTTTTTTTTTTACTTTGAATTATATCATCCAGGAAGTAACTGGAGTTATTATGGACCCTGCCACACAGATTCCCCCACCTGTTTCCCTCGAGGGGGCCTCGGGACCCGCCGGTGTACAGAGTATAGAGTCATTTACAGCTATTTTGGAGTCTATGGTGGCTCGGGTGGAGGCGGCCTGTCAGGGACGGGGGTCAAGGAAGCGACCCCCGCCTACCCCTATACTATCTGACACCTCTGACTCTGATTCAGAGATGGTCACTGCAGTTGCAGGTTCCTCTGCAAGGGCTGCTATCCCAGGTAAAGCCCCCTCAGACAGTGAGGAGGACGCTTCTTCTCCTGCTATAATTCAGGAAGAAGCATTGGTGGACGCACTAGTTGTGGCAGTGCAAGAAACCTTAAAACTTGAGGCTTTACCGGCAGAGGTAACTGAAACAGAGAGGCCTTTTGGGACTAATAAGCCCATCAAGACGGCGAAGGCTTTTCCTGTACCTAAATGTTTTGGAAATCAGATTAAAGGAGAATGGGAACATTCTAAACATACCTTTACTATTTCCAAGCGTATTGCTAGACGCTATCCGTTTGAGGAATCCATCATTAAGAAATGGACGGTACCACCAGTCGTGGATCCGCCTATTTCCAGGCTGAATAAAGCCACGGTTATTCCAGTGATGGGCGAAGATGGTACGCCAAGATCTTAGGGGAAAAGATATTCCCCAGGAGACATCTGATTTGATAGAACAGATCATACAAGGGCTACGGTTTATCTGTGACGCAGCCTTGGACACTACTCCCTTGTTAGGGCATGCATCTAAGTTAGCAGTGATCCTCAGACGTGTGCTGTGGTTAAAATGCTGGTCAGCTGACCTAGGTTCCAAAAAGACTTTGACCAATCTCCCTTTCCAGGGGAATCGTCTATTTGGAGCCAACCTAGATGAAATCATTAAGGATGCCACTGGGGGCAAGAGTACTTTTTTGCCACAGGCTGCAAAAGCTAAGGAACCTCGCAACAAGCGAGGACCTTTCTTTACCGCCCATAAAGGACGCCCGGCTGGTACTTCCGGGAAAGGCAAGACTCCTCCAGGAGGGTTCAAGAAGGGCTGGTCGGACAAGCAGAGGACCAACCCAGCCAAACCCGAAGTAAAGGAGTACACAGCCTGAAGGTGCGCCCCCACCCAATTTCAGGGTGGGGGGACGTTTTCACCGGTATTCAGGACATTAGATCGAGCATCAACCACTACTACCGGTGCGATTCTTCCCTTCCAACATTTTAGTACAGGAAGCGGTAGCTACCGTTCCCTGTATAGATCTTTTCCTTTACCTTTTCCTAAGATTAGTCCCGATACCTCACAGGAATCGGATCTGATTGACCAGATAGGCCAAGTAGCCTCTAGTCGGGTGACTTCGGTCCCTGAGGTTCAACCAGAAAAGATCACCTTGCTTGATAACTATCAGGTATCTGATAAATGTGTGGGAACAGAAAACGATCAGACTTTCTCGGATGGTCGGGGCCAGATACCTCTAGGGACGCCTGGTTCAGATCCAATCAGCGCCAGTGGTCCTAGAAATTCTAGGCTGGCCTCTTCAAGCCGGCCTGGCCGACTTGGACAGGTTAGTCGCAGACGTTCCGTGGGAACTTCGTCTCAGGGAGTGTCTGTAGTCTCAAGGACCTATTTACCTTCGTGCTTTACAGTCGCTGGTTTTAATGGCCTGGCCATTGAGACCCAAGTACTGAAGGACAGAGGTTTGTCTACTTCTGTCATTCCTACCCTTATTAAAGCTAGGAAAGCGACTTCCAGCAAAGTCTATTATCACACATGGAAGACTTATATTGCGTGGTGCGAATCTTTAGGATTTCCTCCACGTACCTATTCGGTGTCTCGAATATTGGCCTTTTTGCAACAAGGGGTTGAGCAGAAGCTAGCCTTGAGCACCATCAAGGGTCAAGTTTCAGCATTAGCAATCTTCTTTCAGAAACCTTTAGCTACCAAATCCTTGGTGCGGAATTTCATCCAGGGGGTGCGGCACCTGGCTCCTCCAGTCCGCGCGCCCTTACCGCCCTGGGATCTTAATTTGGTTTTGTCGGTTCTACAGAAACCTCCCTTTGAAAACATCAGGGAGATTCCCTTGCTTACTTTATCCCAGAAGGTGGTCTTCTTGGTGGCTATTACTTCTGCTCGCAGGGTGTCAGAACTGGCTGCATTATCATGCCAGTCCCCATACCTAGTGATTCATAGGGATAAGGTAGTACTTCATCCTAAGCCATCTTTTCTTCCTAAGGTGGTTTCAGATTTTCATCTGAATGAAGATATTGTACTACCTTCCTTGTGTCCTCAGCTCAAGCATCATCGGGAACATGCGTTGCATTCCTTGGATGTGGTTCGGGCAATCAGGGTATACCTGAAAGCTACGGAATCATTCCGTAAGACGGATTCACTTTTTGTGATCACGGATGGCCCCAGAAAGGGTTTGCCTGCATCTGCCGCGACCATTGCCAAATGGATTAGACAAACGGTGGTACAGGCTTATTCTATTAAGGGTCAGAGTCCTCCGTTCCCTGTTAGGGCGCACTCCACTCGAGCGCTCAGTACTTCCTGGGCCTTTCGCCATCAGGCGTCAGTGGTCCAGGTATGTAAGGCGGCCACTTGGTCGTCGGTACATACCTTTACTAAATTCTATAAAATTGATGTGACGGCATCGGCGGATGCCTCATTTGGCCGCAAAGTTTTGCAGGCCGCAATTTGAGGAGACCGGTGGTCTACCTCTAAGGTTTTTTTCTGTTTGAAAAATTTTTTTGTTGAGTCTCATCATTAAGGATGAGCATTGTAAACTTCTAGTTGGCACCGGTTGGGCCTTCTAGATTGGGATTTGATTTCCATTTTCCCACCCCTCAGTGGTGATACTGCTCTGGGACGTCCCGAAGGTGGTGTATCACCGAGGACTACGTCTGTCGATGAGCGCTAGAGAAAAATGGATTTTTGTAAAATCTTACCGTAAAATCCTTTTCTCTTAGCTCATCGACAGACGTAGTCCCCGCCCCTCTGTTTTGGAGTTGGGTTGGGTTAAATTCTCTAAGCACTGCTTTTTCACATAACTGATTTGCTGAGGCAGAGAGAGAGAGGATATACCCTCTGGGACTGCCCCTAGGGTGTGGCCAGAGCTTTTTAATTTCCTGTCTAGTCCTGCTCCTGCGGAGGTAACATAACCCGAAGGTGGTGTATCACCGAGGACTACGTCTGTCGATGAGCTAAGAGAAAAGGATTTTACGGTAAGATTTTACAAAAATCCATTTTTACTCCCACTTGTTACAGTCCGGCCCCCCATAAAATTTGAAGGGCAGTAAACTGACCCTTTGTTTAGAACGTTTGGAGACCCCTGGTTCAAACTCATTCCGGCTTTTCCACACTCACCTCAACAGATACATTTTTCTTTATAAATGGACTCAATTTATTTGGACTGAATTTATTCGGTCTTTCTCACAACAAATAATTATATTGAGGATACATTGATCTTGTGTATTTCAAAGCGCGGAGGCCTATTGATAAAAAAAATGATTGGTAAATGATCACATGACCCGTGTTAGATCCTGCCCAGTATCTGTATGCCGTACAACCGTTGGAAGTCGGCATTTGATGGTGGAGGAACAGAAATGGGACGTGATGATATTCCAGTCTGTAGTGACGAGGACGATACCATTTTCTTTTTACTCTAATAATGGTGATAACCATTGCATGGGGTGGGATTTTTTGGTGCTGATGAAAGCAGTGTTAGGGGTCAGGGTGTGTACGCCGTGAATGTAATCAGACGCATTTTGCAAGCCAGAGGAATTTTCTGATTTCTCTCTCAGGCGTTTGCATAATACTGAATACTGTTTATTCAGCAGAGCAGCAATTAGGAAGAACTGTAACAATTCTTCTCCAATCCTAAGTAAATATTTTATAACAGCCGAACCCGACACCTCTCGCAGACTCTCCAAGTTGATGATATTTCAGGAATATTGGCGTGGTTCAAATAAACCGGCATCTCCACTTGTTAATAGGCAGCGTGAAAAACACCGGTGCTATATTATATATGGAGATGGCCATAAACTTGGAGAGCCAAGACAAGTATGGCGCCTCCCTTGGCTGGTTTGCTAAAGCGAAGTACTGTAGTCTAGTGAGGGGGCCCCCATTTGTAGAACAGTGGAGGCAGGAGAGGAGCAAAATAGAGACCACACCAGGTATGGTTGGCTAGGGTTTTCAATTGTTTTGTTCCTTGAGAGCAGTTTGAGGTTGTTCCCCATAGTCACTGGACCATCGCCCCAGATGAGACAATCTACTGTGACTATGGGCACTTTAAAGTTTGTAGGAAACTGGAGGCAGGAGGGGAGCCAAATGGAGACCAGACCAGGTATGGTTGTCTAGATTTTCCAATTGTTTTGTTCTTCGTAAATAGTTTAGGGTTGTTCCCTATAGTTATTGGACCATCACCCAGAGTCAGACAGTCCTCAATGGTTATGGGCTCCATAACTCAAGGCATTAATCAGAATTCTTTCAAACAGAAACAGAGCAGTTAAGCTGCCTTTGTTTGAAAGTTTTAGAGTTAGCTTGCTTTGAAGCACACCCAAATAATAAGCCTGTCTATTGGGTGTAGCAGTAGTGGGTTGGGGATGAATGAGGGTTGGATGCAAAAAACTATCCAGGTAGGGCAATCACTTTTTTTCTTAACCACTTAAGCCCCGGAAGATTTTACCCCCTTCCTGACCAGGGCCTATTATGCGATTCGGCACTGCGTGACTTTAACGGACAATTGCGCGGTCGTGCGACACTGTACCCAAATGAAATTGATGTCCTTTTTCCCCCACAAACAGAGTTTTCTTTTGGTGGTATTTGATCACCTGTGCGCTTTTTACTTTTTGCGCTATAAACAAAAAAATTGTGACAATTTTGAAAAAATAACGATATTTTTCACATTTTTTTTATATGAAATTCCCCCCCAAAAAAATGTAAAAATCAAATTTTTTTTTAACATTTTAGGCCAATTTTGTTTTCTGCTACATATGTTTGGTAAAAAAAATCGCAATAAGCGTATTTTGATTGGTTTGCGCAAAAGTTATTGCGTTTACTAACTAAGGGAAAGATTTTTGTCATTTTTATTGTTTTTTTTTTTAACCAGTAATGGCGGCGATCTGCGACAAGTGGCTGGACTTTCCAATTGTTTTGTTCTTCGTAAATAGTTTAGGGTTGTTCCCTATAGTTATTGGACCATCACCCAGAGTCAGACAGTCCTCAATGGTTATGGGCTCCATAACTCCAAGCATTAATCAGATTTCTTTCAAACTGAAACAGAGCAGTTAAGCTGCCTTTGTTTGAAAGTTTTTTAGAGTTAGCTTGCTTTGAAGCACACCCAAATAATAAGCCTGTCTGTTGGGTGTAGCATTAGTGGGTTGGGGATGAATGAGGGTTGGGTGCAAAAAACTATCCAGGTAGGACAATCACTTTTTTTCTTAATAAAGGGATATAGAAACTTAAGACAGGAGGTGTTGTAACGTCATGAAATGTACTGCATATTGCTCAGCTAGTGCAGTCTCCAAACTTTGGCTCGGGGGCCAGATGTGGCCCTTTGCTTGGTTTTATCCAGCCCTTGGTGTACTATCGCATCCACTCCTACCAACACTGGCGCATAATTCCTGTCATGGACATCAACAGTGGGGCATTCTTTCTCCCCCAATGACACCATCAAAAGGGCACAATCCCTCTTATTGATACCAACGATGGGGCACAATTTCTTCCATTGACACCAAAAGGCCAATATTACTCCCACTGACACCAACAATGGGGCTCTATTCTTCCCACTGACACCAGCGAAAAGGCACAATTCCTCCCACAGACACCAACAATGGGGCAGCATTTCTTCCATTGACCCCAATGATGGGGCACTATTCCTCCAACTGACACCAACATTGGGGCACTATTCATCCAACTGACACCAACATTGGGGCACTATTCCTTTCACTGACGTCAACAATGGGGCACTATTCCTTTCACTGACGTCAACAATGGGGCACTGGTCCTCTCACTGTCACCAACGATGGAGTATTGTTTACTCCCACTGGATGCCAGAACATGTTCTACTCCCGCTAGTCCTAGTCTGGCCCCACTAAGGTCTTAAGAACAGTAAACTGGCCCTTTGTTTAGAAAGTTTGTAGACCCCTGAGCTAGTGTAATGTACATGCATATAGTAGGGATGCACTGATCCGATATTAGGATCGGATATCGGCGCCGATACTGCCACAATAGCTGGATCGGGGATCGGTAAAATTAACTGATTCATGGGCTGATCCGGTCTTGCTGAGTCCCGGCTCAGCCATCCCTTACTTGGTGTAGTAGTAGTATGGGATGGGAGCTGCTACTTCCTGTATAGGTCCGGCTCATAGGCAGAGTGATATCAGATGCACTCCGCCTGTGAATGGAGGAGCCATAAACATGAAGCAGTGGCTTTGCTCTGTACTGCAGCCGCATGCATATTGTGTATGTGGGTAGTTCCGGATCGGTATTGGTATCGGTATCGGCAGATACACAATGCCAGATATCGGTATCGGGACAAGAAAAGTCGGATCGGTGCACCCCTAGCAGATAGTGTTACATAATCCCCATTCCTATCCTCAATGGTTCTTGCTATGGGACCAATGGTATCTGATTTATACGAACCGGAAAGATCCACCCTAGTTTTTGAGGAGAAGACGACTTCCTAGAGGTCACCTATCCGAAATCTATGAACAGATTGAAAAAAAGTCAAGTGTGGTTGACGCAGAAGTCCACCGAAAATCTAAAAAACTTGGGAACAGTTGCCAGGGGGAAGGGGAATCGTTTTACCTTCTTCTGGGCTGAATCTGCTGAAGCTTGAGGGTCTGGCCCACGTGGAAGACTTCTGTCTGAGAGTAGTATAGTATTGGGTGTTCATTGCCTAGGATCATCATGACTTTCCAGCTTTATGCTGACCACCCTTATGACTAGTTTCAGGATAGTTCAACCGATTTTCCCTAGTTTTCAACCTAGGACAGTGATGGAGAATCTTGGCACCCCAGATGTTTTGGAACTACATTTCCCATAATGCTCAACTAAACTGCAGAGTGCATGAGCATCATGGGAAATGTAGTTCCAAAACATCTGGGGTGCCAAGGTTCTCCATCACTGACCTAGGATGTCAAGATGACCCACCACCAACACTTTGTATCATTTAGTTTATAGAAACTGTTCCTGTGTGTACCAGCATCAGACACTATTGGCCCTTGGTTGGCTGGCTGTGTACTTTGGGTATAATAGTTCCTCTGGAGCCAAACATCAATTTAATAATTTGCTGGGAATTTTAGTACATTTTGTATCTGGTTAGTTGGAGGTACGGGTTAATAATCTGTCTTTTGTATCTTTCTCCAGGTCCCGTCTCTCCCCTCCCTCTGGTGTAGAGCCATGGCACGACGCTCCCAGAGCTCCTCCCAAGGAGACAACCCTTTGGACCCCAACTACCTCCCCCCGCACTACAAGGAGTATTACCGTATCGCCATTGATGTCCTGACTGAAGAGGGACCCACAGGCTATGAGCGTTTCATCACTGATGAGGGGGCTCCTGACTTTCTATGTCCCTCTGAGGTTGAACACATCTCCAAAAATCTTCAGAAACCCCCGGAGCCCACCCAGGAAAGCATGTACACCGACCCTACATACGGCACGCAGGATGATGCCGATGGTTCCTCTGGGACCTACTGGCCCATGCACTCTGATACCGCTGCCCCAGAGCTGGATCTTGGCTGGCCCACCATCTTTGGATTTCAGGGGACGGAGGTGACCACACTAATACATCCACCACCTGCGGAAAGCCCCACCATCAAAGAGGAGGTGCGCAGGATGATCCGTTCTGCCCAGCAGGTAGGAAAAAAGTATAAAAATAAAATTCATTAATAACCACTTTGTCCATGTTTAAATACTTTCTACATGAGTGTAGCATGGAGTATAAACCATCTTCTATAAGAAAACCTTCCATCAGCACAAGACTCTAGAACAATGAAGGCATTTCAATGTGATCCTGATGATACTTGGGATCTGGGGATCTTAGGAATTCAGTGCTTTGCAATCCATGGAGTACACAGGGAATTCCAGGAGGAGAAAGAGCAAAGCAAGAGAGAAAGGAGATGCCCACCCGGTATGTACAGACTGAAAAAAGGGGCTTGTCATAGGAGGTGGTACTTTCACATCTTGTGTATGAGGGTATAAATGTGAGCCTATGCCTTCAAAGAGACTGAGGGTAAGAAATCAGTAAGAGAAGGACATGCAGGTGATGCCACTCTGTTTAGAGAGTTTGGGGGCCCCTGTTCTAGTCCAATAAAAGGGCCAGTTTACTGTGTTTCAGATATTAGGGGGGCTGGACTGTGGCCGGTTAGTGGAAGTCAACAATGCCTCGAGATTGGTGGTCAGTAGTAGTAAACAATAGTTGCATAGTTCCTGTGGTCAATAGGAGGAGGAATAGTGCCCCATCATTGGTGTCAGTGGGAGGAATAGTGCCCCATCATTGGTGTCAGTGGGAGGAATAGTGCCCCATCATTGGTGTCAGTGGGAGGAATAGTGCCCCATCATTGGTGTCAGTAGGAGGAATAGTGCCCCATCATTGGTGTCAGTGGGAGGAATAGTGCCCCATCATTGGTGTCAGTGGGAGGAATAGTGCCCCATCATTGGTGTCAGTGGGAGGAATAGTGCCCCATCATTGGTGTCAGTGGGAGGAATAGTGCCCCATCATTGGCGTCAGTGGGAGGAATAGTGCCCCATCATTGGTGTCAGTGGGAGGAATAGTGCCCCATCATTGGTGTCAGTGGGAGAAATAGTGCCCCATCATTGGTGTCAGTGGGAGGAATAGTGCCCCATCATTGGTGTCAGTGGGAGGAATAATGCCCCATCATTGGTGTCAGTGGGAGGAATAGTGTCCCATCGATGGTGTCAGTGGGAGGAATAGTGTCCCATCGATGGTATCAGTGGGAGGAATAGTGTCCCATTGATGGTATCAGTGGGAGGAATAGTGCCCATCATTGGTGTCAGTGGGAGGAATAGTGCCCATCATTGGTGTCAGTGGGAGGAATAGTGCCCATCATTGGTGTCAGTGGGAAACCTAGTGCTCCATCATTGGTGTTAGTTGGAGGAATATTGTCCCATTGATGATATCCATTGGAGCAATAGTGCAATATTGTTGTTTATAGTGGGAAGAATCATGCCCAATCATTGGTGTCAGGGGGAGGAATAGTGCCACATCATTGGTGTCAGTAGGAGTAATAGTGCCTCATCATTGGTGTCAGTGGGAGGAATAGTGCCCCATCGTGGCAGGAATAGTGTCCCATCATTGCTGTCAGTGGGAGGAATAGTGCTCCATCATTGGTGTCAGTGGGAGAAATAGTGCCATATCATTGGTATCATAGGGAGGAATAGTGCTCCATCATTGGTGTTAGTTGGAGGAATAGTGTCCCATCGATGGTATCAGTGGAAGGATTAGTGTCCCGTCATTGGTGTCAGTGGGAGACCTAGTGCCCCATCATTGGTGTTAGTTGCAGGAATATTGTCCCTTTAATGATATCTGTGGGAGCAATAGTGCAATATTGTTGATGGTAGTGGGAAGAATCGTGCCCAATCATTGGTGTCTGGTGTCAGTGGGAGGAATAGTGCCCCATCATTGGTATCAGGGGGAGGAATAGCGATCCAATGTTGGTGTCAGGGGGAGGAATAGCGATCCATTGTTGGTGTCAGTGGGAGAAATAGTGCCCCATCATTGGTATCGATGGATGACATTTATGCCCCACTATTGGTGTTGGTGGGAGAAATGTTGCCCTAAGGGCCTGAGGATTAAGGTAATCAGTAGCAGCATAGACAAAACATCGCTTAATCCCATCTATTTCCTGAAAAATGCATGCTTACAGACTATTGCATCACTAACCTCTCTAGAGATCTGCAGAACATTGCTCCATATCATCTTACGCTTGAAACATAATGAAACATTCTACAAATATTCAATCCACAGCACATTATGTCCTATCTCCCTGCTGATATACAGTTTGTTTGTTCTGCAGATTATTCCTTTATTGGCCTCTAGAAATCTAGAACATTGCTCCATCCCATCTCCCTCCTGACAGACCCATATTGATATATTATACAGATTATCCCACCACTGACCTCTCTGGAGATCTGCAGAACATTGCTCCATCCCATCTCCCCTCTACTATATACATACTCTCCATTTCTGCAGATTATTCCTTTACTGACCTCTCTAGAGATCTGCAGAACATTGCTCCATCCCATCTCCCTCCGGACAGATACATATTGATATATTCTGCAGATTATTCCTTTACTGACCTCTCTAGCGATTTGCAGATCTCCGCTTGGATTGTCTTGTCTTATCTTTGTTCCTGTGGCTGCATGTTGGCTGGTAGAAGGTAGATTCCACTTTCATGGTTTTGAAAACGTTTACGGTGCTTCTCTCTCCCGCATCCACTCTGTGTTCAGTATTCATCGTATTATTCTCTCCATTCTGTTATATTGTATTCTTTATGTGTTGTTTGTAGATATACACTATATTGTCAAAAGTATTGGGACGCCTGCCTTTACACACACATGAGCGTTAATGGCATCCCAGTCTTAGTCCGTAGGGTTCAATATTGAGTTGGCCCACCCTTTTCCGATATAACAGCTTCAACTCCTCTAGGAAGGCTGTCCACAAGGTTTAGGAGTGTGTCTATGGGAATGTTTGACCATTCACAGCTTATGATTCTGTACCTCTCACCCTCTGTAGAAGGGGTGAAGGCTGTAACCGGGAAAAGGGGGAAGGCTGTAACCGGCCTGAGGAAGAGGAGTGGGAAAGGGGTGGTTGATTCTTACTTGTAAATCCCATACATTGAGTTGGCCCACCCAACCTATAACAGCTTCGACTCTTCTGGGAAGGCTGTCCACAAGGTTTAGGAGTGTGTCTATGGGAATGTTTGACCATTCTTCCAGAAGCGCATTTGTGAGATCAGGCACTGATGTTAGAAGAAAAGGCCTGGCTCGCAGTCTTTGCTCTAAGGCTACATTCACACCTGAGCGTAGCGTTTTCGAGCGTTTTTTTACCGCAATTTTTACTGCGATTTACAGGCGTTTCTACAGGTGTTTTTAGATTGAATAGAGACCAATGGAAAACGCCTGTAATCTGCCCAAAAAGAAGCTCATGTACTTTTTTGAGCGTTGGGCGTTTTGATTACAGCGTCAAAACGCTCAGATGTGAACAGGGGCCATTGAAATGAATAGGATTTGTCTTGTTGGGCGTTTTGAGAGCTGATCCTAGAGCAGAAAAACACCCCCAAAACGCCTACATGTGAACGGAGCCTAATTCATCCCAAAGGTGTTCTATCGGGTTGAGGTCAGGCAAGTCAAGTTCCTTCACCCCAAACTCACTCATTCATGTCTTTATGGACCTTGCTTTGTGCACTGGTTTATATAATTTGGTGGAGGGGGGGAATATGGTGTGGGGTTGTTTTTCAGGGGTTGAGCTTGGCCCCTTAGTTCCAGTGAAAGGAACTCTTAAGGTGTCAATTGGACAATTTCATGCGCCCAACTATGTGGGAACAGTTTGGGGATGGCCCCTTCCTCTTCCAACATGACTGCACACCATTGCACAAAGCAAGGTTGAAAAAAGACATGGATGAGCGAGTTTGGGGTGGAGGAACTTGACTGGTCTGACCTCAACCCGATAGAACACCTTTGGGTTGAATTAGAGCGGAGACTGTGAGCCAGGCCTTCTCATCCAACATTCGTGCCTGACCCCACAAATGGGCTTCTGAGGGGACTTTTGTTACTGATAATGTATGGGATTTACAAGTAAGAATACACCACCGCTTTCCCTCTCCTCTTCCTCAGGCCGGTTACAGCCTTCCAACTTTTCCCGGTTACAGCCTTCCCCTTTTTCCCGGTTACAGCCTTCACCCCTTTAACAGAGGGTGAGAGGTACAGAATCATAAGCTGTGAATGGTCAAACATTCCTATAGACACACTCCTAAACCTTGTGGACAGCCTTCCCAGAAGAGTTGAAGCTGTTATAGCTGCAAAGGGTGGGCCAACTCAATATTGAACCCTATGGACTAAGACTGGGATGCCATTAAAGTTTATGTGTGTGTAAAGGCAGGTGTCCCAATACTTTTGGTAATATTGTGTATCTGTAGCGTTTGTTAGCTCTCATTTCCTTTTCCTCTCCCGTTGTTCCTGTATTTGTATCTCCTACAATGTCATTGTTCAGCTTGTGTTTTTCAACGTGAGGAAAAGGCTAGAAGGTGCTGGACTTCAATAAAGTGGTTGTAACCCCTTAGCCAGTGAAGTGAGTGGCCTCAGGTGATACAAAGTGGAGTTCAGCTTGTGTTTTTCAACACTTCTGCTGATGTTGACCAGGGGAGGATTGGGCCAGGGGGCAGGGGGGCAATTGCCCCCCGGGCCGCTCTGATGTTCCATAAAAAGGCTGCACCGCTTCTGCCACAGACATGCCTAAAGGATTCCTGGTGAAGAGAAGTAAAAAGTCCCTGCCGCTGACCTACTGAGTGCAGGATGAAGACAAGGCTAGAGTGCAGGCCTCCCCCTAACATGGATGGTGTAAACTGTGTCTGAGCAGAGGCCGGTTCCATGCCCCACTGAAGACTCTCCTCCCCCCAGGCAGCCCCAACAGAGCTGTCCCAGTCTCCCCAAACTGCCCCCTGCTGGCTAGTTTAGAAACCCAGATTCAGCCAGTGAGTAGAGAATACCCAGAGTGGAGCTTCAGCCTGGAATGGGGGGTCAGGAGGAGGCCAGGAAGAGGAAGAGTGGGAGGGGGGCCGAGTTGCTGCACAATGGGCCTCTGGTTTGTACTTGTCCAGTGGGCTGAAAGTTGCCAGTCAGCCCCTGATGTTGACGCCATATAAACGCATATAATGATAATAGATCAGTGAGGGCGAACCTTGGCACCCCAGATGTTTTGGAACTACATTTCCCATGATGCTCAACTACACTGCAGAGTGCATGAGCATCATGGGAAATGTAGTCCCAAAACATCTGGGGTGCCAAGGTTCGCCATCACTGTAATAGATGATCGCGCTGTCAGCTCCTGCCCCTGGCCGACATTTGATGGTATCAATCTTCCTCTGCAGGTCATTGCAATCGTGATGGACATTTTCACCGATGTGGACATCCTCTCCGACCTGCTGGATGCAGCCGCCCGCCGTGTTCCCGTCTACATCATCCTGGACCAGATGAACTCTGACCACTTTCTGGACATGGCCAATAAGTGTCGGGTCAACCTGAACTTCGTAGAGGTGAGCCCCCACTATCCCTCCCCCCCCCCCCCGTCATACATGACCCCTCGCTTTATACAGACCAGATCTGTGTGTGTGTGCTGATTTAACTGTAGGATGGGCAGATGACTCCGCTCTAGCTGTCAGAAGAAACACAGCAACCTGTGCAGTTTTGGATGGAGTGGGGAAGGGTTAGAACTGCTGTCAGGCTTTTGTTCTGATTGGGGGGTTCTCTTGATGTCTCAGTGACCACCATTATTAGGATAGGAAGTTTGAAGTGGCTCCCCAAGGATAGACAACCATGAAAACTTGAGAGCGGTTGTAACCCTTCCCCACTCCACCCAAAACCTTGTCCACTCAAATGATTGCTCTCTTTACTTATATAATTATATAATATTATATTACAAGTATGTGAATATGTTAATTTCTGAGAATGCCAAAAGTTCCTTCAGACCAGCCAGGAGCTCTGTGTTGGTCACTCGTCCCATACATGGCCTGATTGTCACCAGGGATCCTCAGGAGCTCCATGTTGGTCACTCGTCCCATACATGGCTTGATTGTCACCAGGGATCCTCAGGAGCTCCGTGTTGGTCACTCGTCCCATACATGGCCTGATTGTCACCAGGGATCCTCAGGAGCTCTGTGTTGGTCACTCGTCCCATACATGGCCTGATTGTCACCAGGGATCCTCAGGAGCTCTGTGTTGGTCACTCGTCCCATACATGGCCTGATTGTCACCAGGGATCCTCAGGAGCTCTGTGTTGGTCACTCGTCCCATACATGGCCTGATTGTCACCAGGGATCCTCAGGAGCTCTGTGTTGGTCACTCGTCCCATACATGGCCTGATTGTCACCAGGGATCCTCAGGAGCTCCATGTTGGTCACTCGTCCCATACATGGCTTGATTGTCACCAGGGATCCTCAGGAGCTCCGTGTTGGTCACTCGTCCCATACATGGCCTGATTGTCACCAGGGATCCTCAGGAGCTCTGTGTTGGTCACTCGTCCCATACATGGCCTGATTGTCACCAGGGATCCTCAGGAGCTCTGTGTTGGTCACTCGTCCCATACATGGCCTGATTGTCACCAGGGATCCTCAGGAGCTCTGTGTTGGTCACTCGTCCCATACATGGCCTGATTGTCACCAGGGATCCTCAGGAGCTCTGTGTTGGTCACTCGTCCCATACATGGCCTGATTGTCACCAGGGATCCTCAGGAGCTCCATGTTGGTCACTCGTCCCATACATGGCTTGATTGTCACCAGGGATCCTCAGGAGCTCCATGTTGGTCACTCGTCCCATACATGGCTTGATTGTCACCAGGGATCCTCAGGAGCTCTGTGGTGGTCACTCGTCCTATACATGGCCTGATTGTCACCAGGGATCCTCAGGAGCTCTGTGTTGGTCACTCGTCCCATACATGGCTTGATTGTCACCAGGGATCCTCAGGAGCTCTGTGTTGGTCACTCGTCCCATACATGGCCTGATTGTCACCAGGGATCCTCAGGAGCTCTGTGTTGATCACTCGTCCCATACATGGCCTGATTGTCACCAGGGATCCTCAGGGGCGGGTCATGGACAGTCAGGCTGGGGAGGAAAAGGCTAGAAGGTGCTGGACTTTATTAACCATTTCTGGACCGGAAGGATTTGCCCCCTTAATGACCAGGCTATTTTTTGCAATTCGGCACTGCGTTACTTCAACGGAAAATTGCACCTGTGATCCTTCTATATAGGAACACAGGTCTCTATGATCATTTCACAAGTCCCTCCCCATACAGTTAGAAAACACCCCCTAGGCTCACCCTTAGGTTAACCCCTTCCCAGCCAGTGTCATTATTACAGTGACAGTGCATATTTTTAGCACTGATTACTGTAGTAATGTCACTGGTACCCCCCAAAAGTGTCAAAAATGTCAGTTAGGGGTCCGATCTGTCCGCTGCTATGTCGCAGAACGACACCATTACTAAAAAAAAAAAAATAATTAAAAATGACGTCAATTTTTCCCCTAGTTTGTAGACGCGATAACTTTTGCGCAAAGCTATCAAAATACGCTTATTTTTTTTCACCCCAAAAATATGTAGCAGAATACAAATTGGCCTAAAAGGATGCCAACATTTTGATGTTTAAATTTTTTTTATTGGGAATGTTATATAGCAGAATGTGAAAAATATTGTGTTTTTTTTTGTTTCCCAAAATTGTCGGTCTTTCTTTTGTTTATAGCAAAAAAAAAAAAAATGAAAACCGCACAGGTGATCAAATACCAGCAAAAGAAAGCTCTGTTTGTGGGGGAAAAAAAGGACATCAATTTTATTTGGGTACAGCATCGCACGACCGCGCAATTGTCCTTTAAAATAACGCAGTGCCGAATCGCAAAATAGGGCCTGGTCATTAAGGGGGCAAATCTTCCAGTCCAGAAGTGGTTAAAATGAGCTCATTGAGATTTTTTTTTACCAAAAACATGTAGCAGAATACATAATCTGGATCAATTGGAAGACTTCCATTTTATTTGGGTACAGCGTCGCACGACCGCGCAATTGTCAGTTAAAATAACGCAGTTAAAAAAATTGCCTGGTCATGAGGGGGGGTGAATTTTCCGGAGCTGAAGTGGTTAAGCTCTGAAGCGCAGACCTTGGAAACTTGCCCCCCCCCTCTTTTTTTTCCTCTTATGGCCCCCCCCCCCCTCCCTTCCAAGGCCTCGAACACTGTACCAATAAATGCTGCAGGTTCTTTTACTGCGGCTATTTCCAGTCGTGTCTATAAACAGAGCGGCTTCCAATCATTCCTCTGACCGCCTTCCCTGGAAGAAGATGGGACTGGATATCTCAGGGAGAAGAGTGACCTGCACTGCTGAGCCTGACTAGGGGGGAAAGAAGCTTCTATCTATCATAGGAACCCCGAAGACCAGATGGCCCATTGAGTCCGATACCTTCAACTTTCTGTGTCAGTATAGATCTATGTTAGGTCCAAGCAGTGATGGGACAAGGTCATCTTGAGTCCAGGGCAAATATACCGAACTGCGCCCCCCCCCCCCCAAGGTGTATGAGCATTGCGTGTCAGTGAAACCCCCCCCCCCCCCCCCAACAAATCAAGCACTAATCTGCATGCTTACATAGATTTCTCTCCTCCCAGTACAAATCAGCCCTCCTGCCAGCACAAATCTGCACCCCCCCCCCCCTTCAAGCTCAAATCCTCTCTCTCCAAATCCCACGATCGTTAGAGCGAAAGCAATAATTCTATCCCTAGACCTCCTCTGTAACTCTAAACCGGTAACCTGTGAAATGTTTTAAAGCGTCGTCTATGGGGATTTTTAAGTACCAATGTTTGTCGCCATTCCACGAGCGTGCGCAATTTTAAAGCATGACATGTTGGGTATCAATTTACTCGGCGTAACATCATCTTTCACATTACACAAAACAATTGGGGTATATATTGTGTACGTATGTGTGATTTTTTTTTTTTTTTTTCCCAAAAAACTTGCGTTTGCAAAACCGCTGCGCAAATACTGTGTGACATAAAAATTTAAACAATCGCAATTTTATTCCCTAGGGTCTCTGCAAAAAAAAAAAAGTATAATATTTAGGGGTTAAAAGTAATTTTCTAGCAAAAAATACTGATTTAAACTTGTAAACAGTGCCAGAAAAGTCCTGGTCAGCAAGTGGTAAGGGATCTTCACCCTGCCTATCCTAACCACTTAAGCCCCGGAGGATTTGGGTGTTCAAAGACCAGGGCTTATTTTGCGATTCGCCACTGCGTGAATTTAACGGACAATTGCGCGGTCGTGCAAAGCTGTACCCAAATGAAATTGGCGTCCTTTTTTCCCCACAAATAGAGCTTTCTTTTGGTGGTATTTGATCACCTGTGCGATTTTTTTACTTTTTGCGCTATAAACAAAAAAAAGCGTAATTTTGAAAAAATAACAATATTTTTCAAATTTTTTTATATGAAATTCCCCCCCAAAAAAATGTAAAAATCAAAATTTAACATTTTAGGCCAATTTGTTTTCTGCTACATATTTTTGGTAAAAAAAAAATCACAATAAGCATATTTTGATTGGTTTGCGCAAAAGTTATTGCGTTTACTAACTACGGAAAAGATTTTTGTCATTTTTGTTGTTTTTTTTTTTTTTTTTTTTTTTAACGAGTAATGGCGGCGATCTGCGATTTTTTTTTTTTTTTTTTTTTTTTTTTTTTTTTGCGGGACTGCGACTTTGCGGCGGAAAGATCGGACCCCTGACTTGACATTTTTGACACTTTTGGGGGTACCAGTGACAATACTACAGTAATCAGTGCTATACATATGCACTGTTACTGTAAAAATGACACTGGCAGGGAAGGGGTTAATTTTATTGGTGATCAAGGGGTTAAGTGTGTCCCTAGGGGCGTGATTCTAACTGTAAAGGGGCGTGGCTTGTGATGTAACCACAGAGACATACGATCCTACATAGCAGGATCGTATGATCTCTGCAGTTACACCAGGGAGAATGACAGGCGGCTTTGTTTACTTCAGCCGCCTGCCTTTCTCCCTCTCCAGCGGGAGATCGCGAGTGGCCGGCGGACATCGGAGTCGCCGGTCACTCGCGCAGGGATGTCCCTGAACGAGCGGGGGCGGGAGCAAGCCTCCGGCGGCGCGCGCTCGACCCCTGCAGGCTCCTGGGCGAGCGACGTAGCACTACGTCGCTTTGCCCAGGAGGGGCTGACCGCCGCAGTAAATATACTGTGGGCGGTCGGCAAGTGGCTAAATACAGTATAAAATCCCTAACGCTTATCCCAGTATTTGCATCATATATCTCTTACTAATATGGGATGATGGCACTTGCCAAAACAACTCCATATGTGTATATCCGCTCCTGGACTAGTGACGTACCCGTACCGTTTTTTCGGAGCCGGCGGTCGCCTCTCTTTTTAACCACTTAAGACCCAGGCTTATTTCTGACACTTTTTGTTTACAAGTTAAAATCAGTTTTTGTGCTAGAAAACTACTTGGAACCCCCAAACATTATTTTTATTTATTTTTTTTAGCAGAGACCCTAGAGAATAAAATGAGATCGTTGCAATATTTTTTATCACACCGTATTTGCGCAGCGGTCTTCCAAACGCAATTTTCTTGGAAAAAAATTCATTTTTTTAAATTTAAAAAAATAAGAAAACGGTAAAGTTAGCCCAATTTTTTTCTACAATGGTAAAGATAATGTTATGCCGAGTAAATAGATACCCAACATGTCATGCTTCAAAATTGCGCATGCTCGTGGAATGGCGACAAACATTGGTACTTAAAAATCCCCACAGGCGACATTTAAAAAATTTCTACAGGTTACCAGTTTAGAGTTACAGAGGAGGTCTAGGGCTCAAATTATTGCTCTCGCTCTAACGATCGCGGCGATACCTCACATGTGTGGTTTGAACACCATTTACATATGTGGGCGGGACTTGCGTATGCGTTTGCTTCTGTGCGCGAGCTAACGGGGACAGGGCGCTTAAATTGTTTTTTTCATATTTATTTATTATTATTATTATTATTATTATTATTTTTTTTTTTAAAACATATTTTTTGATAATTTTTGTTCCTATAACAAGGAATGTAAACATCCCTTGTAATAGAAATAAGCATGACAGGACTTCTTTATTGTGAGATCTGGGGTCAGAAAAGACCTCACACCTCAGAACTACACTAAAAAATAAAAAAAAATTAAAAAAGTGCTGAAAAAAATCAGCTCTTTAAACCAGTTGCTAGGAGACGACATTTGACGTTGTTCTGGTCCTCCAAGACCTCACTCAACTTCCTGTCTCTGAGGTGCGCTGACCGGATCGTTTTCCCCGCTGCCGGCAGGGGAGGACTGGGCCAGGGGGCAGGGGGGCAATTTCCCCCTGGGCCACTCTGATGCCCTGTAAAAAGGCTGCACCGCTTCTGCCACAGACATGCCCTAAAGAATTCCTGGTGAAGAGAAGTAAAAAGTTTCTGCCACTGACCTACTGAGTACAGGTTGAAGACAAGGACAGAGAGCAGGCCTCCCTCCCCAGCAGGCCCGGACTGGGACAAAAAATAGGCCCGGGCATTTTGGACTGAGCAGCCCAGGAGGGGGGCGTGGCGGGGGCGTGACGGGGGCGTGACGGGGGGCGTGACGTTCGTCGGGATGGTTGATGACAGGATTTAATGTTCCAGGATGTGTGGATTCGATTACGGTACCTTTTTTTTAGTTTAATCTGACAGACTGGGTCCAATTTAGATCAGAGCTGCCATATGATGCTGTTTTTTTTGTCTTACTTTAAATCCTGTTTTGATGGTTGAGTCCTAAAAATATTATGAAGCAGCGCAAGATGAGGGTTACTCTAATCAAGGGGTAGACAACCTTTTTGGGCACAGTGTGCCGAAAAATGTTATCAAAGAAATTAGGAGTGCCAGATACATAAAAAACAACTGTCAACGTCATATAAAGTAACTGCTGTAAACCGCTTGAATAATAGTAAGAAATCAAGTGAGCTTTGCACCTTCACACATCAGATCACCCCAATTCCTGCACCTTCACACCTCAGATCACCCCAATTCCTGCACCTTCACACCTCAGATCACCCCAATTCCTGCACCTTCACACATCAGATCACCCCAATTCCTGCACCTTCACACCTCAGATCACCCCAATTCCTGCACCTTCACACATCAGATCACCCCAATTCCTGCACCTTCACACCTCAGATCACCCCAATTCCTGCACCTTCACACATCAGATCACCCCAATTCCTGAAACTTCACACCTCAGATCACCCCAATTCCTGCACCTTCACACCTCAGATCACCCCAATTCCTGCACCTTCACACCTCAGATCACCCCAATTCCTGCACCTTCACACCTCAGATCACCCCAATTCCTGCACCTTCACAAATCAGATCACCCCAATTCCTGCACCTTCACACCTCAGGTCACCCCAATTCCTGCACCTTCCACCTCAGATCACCCCAATTCCTGCACTATCACACCTCAGATCAGCCCCAATTCCTGCACCTTCACACCTCAGATCACCCCAATTCCTGCACCTTCCACCTCAGATCACCCCAATTCCTGCACTATCACACCTCAGATCACCCCAATTCCTGCACTATCACACCTCAGATCACCCCAATTCCTGCACCTTCACACCTCAGATCACCCCAATTCCTGCACCTTCCACCTCAGATCACCCCAATTCCTGCACCTTCACACCTCAGATCACCCCAATTCCTGCACCTTCCACCTCAGATCACCCCAATTCCTGCACCTTCACACCTCAGATCACCCCAATTCCTGCACTATCACACCTCAGATCACCCCAATTCCTGCACCTTCACACCTCAGATCACCCCAATTCCTGCACTATCACACCTCAGATCACCCCAATTCCTGCACCTTCACACCTCAGATCACCCCAATTCCTGCACCTTCACACCTCAGATCACCCCAATTCCTGCACCTTCACACCTGTTTTAATGTACCCGCCGCAAGTATAACATTTCACACCGTGCCATGATTATTTCATGCCCTCCGAGCATGCGCACTTGTCAAATTCTTTGATGTTCAATTAGGTATCCGGGGCTCTGAGCATGCGCACCGCTGCGCTGCTCAGATGTTTCATACAGGAAGTGACGAGGGTATGGTTTCTTCACGGGGTATGGTTTTTTAACGTTACACCGGCAGAGGATCAGATCAGATCGGTCAGCAAAGATACCTGGAGATGACAGGGAAGTGAAGGGCTCAGTTTTTACACATAGTAGCGGTCATACATTTTTGGCATCTTTAACTTCTTATCGGCAGAAATGGGATAGGCTAATTTTTGGCCGAAAATATTGGTTGCCAAAATTTCGGTGCATCTCTACTTACATGGCACATGTTCTAGCAGTGACCGTGTGTAGCGGTTTTCAAAACCGCTACACACACACTGTCACTGGCTGCTGCTAGAAAACATGTGCCATGCCAGTTTGCTTGTTACATGTGATGTGACAGCCAGGTGCACATTTTCAAGTTGAAAATATGCACCTGGCTGTCACATCACATGTAACAAGCAAACTGGCATGGCACATGTTTTCTAGCAGCAGCCAGTGACAGTGTGTGTGTAGCGGTTTTGAAAACCGCTACACACGGTCACTGCTAGAACATGTGCCATGTAAGGAAAGGGCACAAAAACAAACACGACAACAATGCTGGGATTTGTGGTTCTGGCCTCTGGCAGAGCATGGTTCACTTCTGGCTTAGCAGCAGGCAGGCCGCAAGTGTAAAAAACAGATAACAGTCAGCTACAACACTGTGACTGCTTGAAAACATGTGCCATGCCAGTTTGCTTGTTACATGTGATGTGACAGCCAGGTGCACATTTTCAACTTGAAAATGTGCACCTGGCTGTCACATCACATGTAACAAGCAAACTGGCATGGCACATGTTTTCTAGCAGTGCAGTGATCTGTTTTTTACACCTGTGGCCTGCCTGCTGCTAAGTCAGAAGTTCCAGACCAGAACCCTGCTCTGCCGGAGGCCACCCAGAACCACAAATCCCAGCGGTGACAGTGGTGTGTGGTCTGTGGTGTTGTAAATTGTGCTGCTGGCCTGCTGCCATTCTTTCCTTACCTGTTGAGGCCTTGGCTCCTGTCCTGGTCGTGGGTGGTGCAGTGCTGGTGGTGTTAATGCAGCTCCTCCAGGGCAGGCAGGCACTAGACTTGAAATTTGACGACTCCTCCACAGGACTCCACACTCGTCTCTGACTCACTGTCTC
This sequence comes from Pelophylax lessonae, assembly GCF_965119305.1. Taxonomy (NCBI): domain Eukaryota; kingdom Metazoa; phylum Chordata; class Amphibia; order Anura; family Ranidae; genus Pelophylax; species Pelophylax lessonae. The sequence continues at coordinate 545,952,140 of NC_138772.1, forward strand.
TCACTCTCACTCTCAGACTGAGACAGACTCACTCACTCAGACACACTGTCAGTGTCTGTCTGTGCGGCGCCGGTCACTTCCCGCTTCTTCCTGTGAAAAGGCAGCATGGGGTCCCCGCCGGCCTCTAGCTCCACCCCCGGCCTTAGTCACATGACGGTCGGTCACACCGTCACACGGTCCACCCACCGACTCCACCCCCTCCTGAGCTACGCTGGAGCCTGGATGCCGCTGCGGAGCCGGCTGCCAGGCCAGCTGAGCTGAGCAAGGAGTGGGGACTGGAGTCGGGGATAGCGGGCGGCCAGATTGCCATAATGCGGGGTCGGGGGCAGTGGCGGGCGGCCAGATTGCGGTAATGCGGCGGCCGCGGCAATCAGACTCCGCGGAATCGGCCGCGGAGAGGCAAGCAACGGCCGGACTCTAGTGTCACTGTCTCTTGTCTCTTCCATTAGAAATTACAATACCCTCGGCGGCCCACCGGGCATATGCCCGCTGTGCCCGATGCTCAGTCCGGCCCTGCTCCCCAGCATGGATGGTGTAAACTGTGCCTGAGCAGAGGCCGGTTCCATGCCCCACTGGAGACTCTTATCCCACGGCCAGCCCTGACCAAACTGTCCCAGCTCCCCCCAACCGCCTCCTGCTGGCCAGGTTGGGAACCTGGATTCAGGCGGTAAGTGGAGAGTATCTGGAACAGGGCTTCAGCTTGGAATGAGGGTCAGGAGGAGGTTGGGAAGAGGGAGAATGGGAGTGGGGGCCGAGTCACTGCACCATGGGCCTCAGGTTTCTACTTGCCCCCTGGGCTGAAAGTTGCCAGTCTGCCCCTGGCTGCCGGCGTGTCCAGTAAGCAGGGAAAATGACCGAGACCCGGCGGGAGAGGGGGGGGGGGGGACACCTCTTCCACCGCACCCTTATCTGAAAGGGAACCACCCGCAGTTTCGAAAAATCTTGGGGTTATGGCAGCTATCTGCTGCCATAACCCCGTTATTTAGCTTAAAAGTATTGACGTAAATCGACGGCGGGCGGTCGGTAAGTGGTTAAAGCAATCCTAGTGGCTAACTAGCTGCTGGATTGGTATTAAAAGCAGTGGAAGGGGATGTCTCCCTTCACCAGGAGTGACCACCTGCTGATTGGAGAGCCGAACAAAGCTCAGATAGGGTTTGATCGGCTCTCTCTCTGCTATAGTAACCCGGAAACAAAGACCTGACATAGTATATGCTCACGATATTGCAGGCTTTTAGGATTACCCCACACCCCTAAGAGCTGGCAATTTGAACCTTTTGTGCGGAAATTGGTTCCACTTATGAGCAGTCTTTGACACACTGGGGCCAAGCAATCTCCCCTTCAAATTGCACCCGATATCAGTGTCTAGCATGACTCCAGATTTGGCAGAATTACCGATCAGCAGCTGAGAATGAGAAATCCTTATGGCACCCGCTCACCCTATAATCCTATATAATAAAGTGCAAGTGTCTCTGCGTCCAGTCCCTGTCTCCGTGGGATTGCGCTACTGCGCATGTGCCCCACGGACAGTTGTTGGGACTTTGAGCGCAGAGACTACGGGTTCTGCGAGCTGTGACTGCGCTGCCGTGCCCGCGCTTTACCCTGCTTTCTCGCTGCCGCGCACCCTGCTCGCGTGGATGGCTCAACTGCAGCAAGAGGTTTGAGGGGAAGCGTGCACCCGGCACGAGGGAGACGTCAAACGCCGGGAGCGGAGAATGCTGGAAGATGTAGTCTGGGCGAGGAGAAGGAGGGGGCCTTACCTGTGATACAGGGGGGGGGGGGGGGGTCGGAGAGCGCTGAGCGGTTCAAGGATTGGCGCTCCTGGTGGACACAAGTGGTACTACACAGCACTGGTAGAGCCTACTGATGCCGATCACATTACTGTACACTTATACTGTATAATTCTACTAATCTACGCTTATATAATTCTACTGCTACTAATATTAATCATCATCATTAGCAATAAAATCATAATAATCAACAACATCATCTATACATATAAAGTACAAGTGTCTCTGCGTCCAGTCCCTGTGTCCGTGGGATTGCGCTACTGCGCATGTGCCCCACGGACAGCTGTTGGGACTTGGAGTGCAGAGACTTCGGGCGGCCGGGCAAAACTGATGAAGCGGCGGGTGAGCGCTCGCGTGGACTTACTGCTAAGCGGCAGCGGCCGTTACAAGTGGCGGCGGGCGAGGGATGTCACGCGAGAGCCGCTCGGTCAGCTACGTCATGCGGCTCTCGCGTTGTTAGAAAAAAAAAAACGAGATAAGCGAGAGCCGCTCAGTCAGCTCTGCGCATGTCCCCAACTGCATGGTTGTCCACTTTTTTTTGTACTGGAACAAGTCTGTTTTTACAAATGTTTGACCACATTTGTTCTAGCGCCCGTTAATTTAACGGGCTTAAAGCGGAGTTCCGGGCACAGATCTCATTTTTTAATGAACATACCCCCGGGACAGTCAGGGCTAGCACATTCCACAATGGCTAGCCTCTGATCTGTCCCGGTTCGCACTTACCTTTTAGAAGAAATACTTACTTTGAAAATTTCTTCCACAGCGTTTCCATCTCTCTTGTGGGCAGCTGAAGCCGGCGCGGTCCTCTTCGGTGTCTTCTTCCGCGTCTTCTTCTCCCAGAATGCGCCGCACTGGCCCCTCTCGTCACTTCCGGTGCGGCGCCGCATTCCTAAACAGCTTCTGGGCATGCCCAGAAGCTGTTTAGCAGGGGAATGCGGCGTCGCCCGGAAGTGACGTGCGGGGCCGGTGCCGTCGCATTGATTCCTGGGAGCTGTGACGTTCAGCTCCCAGGAATCATAGCGAGGCAGGAAGTGACGGGGTGAGCCGCGGCTCCGAGGGAGGAAGCAGTCAGAGGTGAGTATTTACGATCTTCGATTACAAGGTGAGTATACAAAAAAAAAAATAAAAAATAACTATCCAATTCCTTTTCAGGTTATGTGTAGCTAGCGGAGGGGCACAAAAAAAAAATACAGATTTTGTGCCCGGAACTCCGCTTTAATGTCTAGTTCAATCATAAGATACTTGGTTTGATTGAGGTTTTTAATGTGGTTGTTGGATGATTGCAGTGTGTGTGGGCTGCGGCTGCTGGTTTTCTTTCTTTTTTTTTTTTTTTTTTCTATCAGCTACAACCAGATTAAATAAAATAGAAATGGAAAATGTCTGCTGCTAAATACGGCCCCCAGGCTACCGTCGCTCATTTTCCCACCATGCACCTGTCATCGCCATCAGCCCTGTAGCCCCATCTCCTAATACCATGAATAATCCTTATTGTATCATCACATAGAAGGCTCTGTGTCCCTCTATTTACCTGTAAATATCCCCCACCCTGTATGTATGGTGTAATGACAGCTGGAGACGTGTGACCACGCCTGCCGAGCTCATCTCCTGCACACCAGCTGTCATATACCGTCTCTGTGTCTGCATCCTGCAGAGGCACTCCGAGCACACAGACATCTGCAGGACACCCACCAATTCATTCATCTGTCCATCTTCCCAAAAACCCATCCATCCATCCAGCCACCCACACACCCATCCAATCACTTATTCCTCCATCCACCTATAAATCAATCCATCCATTTACCAATCTATCCAACCACTTATTAATAAATCCACCCATCCAGCCAGTCCCCCTTCCAGCCATCTATCCATCCATCCACCCTCCCATCTATCCATCTATTCACCCACCCACCTATCTATTCATTCATACATTCACCCTTCCTGACATCCATCCACCCTCCCACCCATCCTTCCACCCATCCTTCCACCCATCTATCCATACATTCACCTTCCCTACCAGCCATCCATTTATCCATGCATCCATCCACCCATCAACCCAACCACTAAGCCATCCCTCTATCAATCCATCCACCCACTCATCCACCCCCTCACTAACCCATCCATCCACCCTCCCACCCATCTATCCATCCACCCTCCCACCCATCCTTCTACCCATCTATCCATACATTCACCTTCCCTACCAGCCATCCATTTATCCATGCATCCATCCATCCACCCAATAACCCATCAACCCAACCACTAAGCCATCCCTCTATCCATCCATCCACCCACTCATCCACCCACTCATCCACCCCCTCACTAACCCACCCACCCAGCCACTCACCAACCCAGTCACTCACCCGCCCAACCACTCACCCACCCATCTGCCCAACCACCCACACACCCATCCATACAACCACTTATTCATCCATCCACCTATTAATCCAACCATCCATCCATTCACCCTTCCAGCCATTCTCCCACCTATTCATCCATCCACCCATTCATCCATCCATCCACCCTCCCACCCATCCTTCCACCCATCTATCCATCCATTTACCCTCCCTACCATCCATCCATTCATCCATGCATCCATCCATCTACCCAACAACCCATCAACCCAACCACTAATCCATCCCTCTATCCATCCATCCGCCCACTCATCCACCCCCTCACTAACCCATCCAGCCACTCACTCCCCCACCTATCCACCCAGCCACTCGCCACCCCATCCACCCAGCCACTCGCCACCCCACCCACCCAGCCATTCACCACCCCACCCACCCAGCCATTCGCCACCCCATCCACCCAGCCACTCGCCACCCCACCCACCCAGCCATTCGCCACCCCATCCACCCAGCCACTCGCCACCCCATCCACCCAGCCACTCCCCAACCCATCCACCCAACCACTCACCAACCCATCCCACCTATTGTCATATTAATTTCTAATGGCTGAACAATGAATACTTTTCAGTTCCATTCCATATTTCGGAGGATTTTTTTTTATCGAGATCCATTTTCCCCAGAATAAATAGAAACCAAGAGGGACAGCTTATAGGGACTCATTTATATGTTTGCCTTCAAATTACACTTTGACGATCCAATGTTTAAAGTCAAAGAACTGGCAAAACAAACCAGGATGATGGCGCCACCTTGATGGAGTCCTGTATATGCTGCATCTGTCTGCAGAAAATGGAGTTTCATTGGAAAGTGATGCCAAACCCTAAAGGAACAGGAAGAGAAGGAAAATGTTCCAATGGGGACATTTCTTTTCCCCAATTACCACTCTCGCTTCCCTCACGTTTGGGAGATTTTCTCTCACTTCCTGTTGTGTCAAAAGGACAGAAAGTAAATCTCCCTAATGACATAGATGGCAGTTATAAGCGTTCCCTACTTTATCTACAGTATATACAGTCTATGACAAAAAAAGAAACTACAGCCTTGAGCATACTTTAAAGCTGAAGTTTAATCGGATTATATTTTGCTTTCCCTGGTTCCTCCCTCCCCCATGAGCAACATGATAATGTCATTTTTTAAAAAAACCTTTTCTGTTTTCATTACACCCCATATTTTATACCCAGTGACATCTTCACCGAGTCTCTCTGCTTCTCTATTTTGCCATCACTCAGCGATGATATCGTAGAGAATCGCAGAGACTCAGTGATGACATCATAGAGAAGCGCAGAGACTCAGTGATGACATCATAGAGAAGCGCAGAGACTCAGTGATGACATCAAAGAGAAGCGCAGAGACTCAGTGATGACATCATAGAGAAGCGCAGAGACTTAGTGATGACATCATAGAGAAGGGCAGAGACTCAGTGATGACATCATAGAGAAGCACAGAGACTCAGTGATGCCATCCTAGAGAAGCGCAGAGACTCAGTGATGCCATCCTAGAGAAGCGCAGAGACTCAGTGATGACATCATAGAGAAGCACAGAGACTCAGTGATGACATCATAGGGAAGCACAGAGACTCAGTGATGACATCATAGAGAAGCACAGAGACTCAGTGATGACATCATAGAGAAGCACAGAGACTTGGTGATGACATCATAGAGAAGCACAGAGACTCAGTGATGACATCATAGAGAAGCACAGAGACTCAGTGACGTCATAGAGAAGCACAGAGCCTCGGTGATGACATCATAGAGAAGCACAGAGCCTCGGTGATGACATCATAGAGAAGCACAGAGACTCAGTGACGTCATAGAGAAGCACAGAGCCTCGGTGATGACATCATAGAGAAGCACAGAGCCTCGGTGATGACATCATAGAGAAGCACAGAGCCTCAGTGATGACATCATAGAGAAGCACAGAGACTCTGTGATGACGTCATAGAGAAGCACAGAGCCTCTGTGATGATATCATAGAGAAGCACAGAGCCTCGGTGATGACATCATAGAGAAGCACAGAGCCTCAGTGATGATATCAGAGAGAAGCACAGAGACTTGGTGATGACATCGTAGAGAAGCACAGAGACTCGGTGATGACATCATAGAGAAGCACAGAGACTCAGTGACGTCATAGAGAAGCACAGAGCCTCGGTGATGACATCATAGAGAAGCACAGAGCCTCAGTGATGACATCATAGAGAAGCACAGAGACTCTGTGATGACGTCATAGAGAAGCACAGAGTCTCAGTGATGACATCATAGAGAAGCACAGAGCCTCGGTGATGATATCCTAGAGAAGCACAGAGACTCAGTGATGATATCATAGAGAAGCACAGAGACTCAGTGATGATATCATAGAGAAGCGCAGAGACTCAGTGATGACATCATAGAGAAGCGCAGAGCCTCGGTGATGATATCATAGAGAAGCACAGAGACTCAGTGATGACATCATAGAGAAGCACAGAGCCTCGGTGATGATATCCTAGAGAAGCACAGAGACTCAGTGATGATATCATAGAGAAGCGCAGAGATTCAGTGATGACATCATAGAGAAGCGCAGAGCCTCGGTGATGATATCATAGAGAAGCACAGAGCCTCGGTGATGACATCATAGAGAAGCACAGAGTCTCGGTGATGACATCATAGAGAAGCACAGAGACTTGGTGATGACATCATAGAGAAGCACAGAGTCTCTGTGCTTCTCTATGTAATCCAGGCAGATTATGGCCGGTGGGAGGGGCTACCTGAAAACTTCCCTGCCTCCGTAATCCTCTTAGGAACCCTCTGTCCTGATGTAAGTAGTGGGCGGGCTCTTGGAGTTATGCAAATATCAAAATGCCTTGATGGGCTGATGTCAGTCTGGAGGAGTGGGCGTTCCTAGGCAGGCTGTATTTGCATAGGTAACGCCCACATGTGATTCCGAGGCTCTTAAATTGCAAGAACTGAAATGCATTGAATTAAAGAGGCGACCGGTGTCTATACTGGGCGCCATGTTTTATATGTATCTGTATGGTCATTGGTTAGTTTTGATTAACAATTGTTCTTTCCCCCGCACAGTTCATCAGAGTCCGGACCCTCTCTGGCCCCACCTACTTTTGCCGGAATGGCACCACCTTCAAGGGGAACTTGCTGGAAAAGTTCATTCTGGTGGACTGTACGGTGGTCCTAAGCGGCACTTACAGGTAAGATATAGGTGAAGATCTTAGAAATAAACATTGTAACGCCCCCAAACTCACCATAAGCTAGGTTTTCATCCTTTGCATGCTGCTTAATAGAGAAGTTCAACTTTATTTTTTATTTTTGAAATCCTAATTACCAAGGTGGAAGCTGCATCTGTTCCCTGCCGTCTCTAACACTGAGAACGGAGCGATCAAACACCGCTGACCGCTCGGTTCTCAGAGCTTCCTGAGCAGGGAGCTGGTG